>NC_056749.1:352970368-353127868 GCF_019279795.1 Protopterus annectens
TAATACTGAAATGTATTCCATTTTAATTTGGAATTAATTCATATGACACTCACAGTAATAGCACTGACAGATTGCATACACAACAAAGTCTCTCTAAGAGACTAAAATTACTCACCAAAAAGCAGCCAAGATGACAAACAAGTCATTGGTGAAAACGCCTTCTCCAGAATAGGGACTGCACTTTGGAACCACTTACAAAATAAGGCAGAGTCATCACACTTTACGACTTTCAATTTCTCAGTAAAAAGAAAAAAAAAACATTTTGAGGAGGGCAAATGCCCATGCTTTCATTATACAGGCTAAGATATTGAGTATCAGAGCTGAAAAACTTATTTTGTTACTTTAATCAAAAGTTCCTAGCTACACTGTTTGTGCCTAAATGCATCACTCTACTTATTTCAAATATATATTATATTATATTATATTATATTATTCATATATTGTTTAACTTTCTTTCTTAAATTTTATAATAGCAGCTTAATCTTTTTTTCTTTAACTACAGTATTTTTTCTCTATCTACAAAATTGATTGTACTTTTTGTTTCCTGACTTGCTACTCATTTTATATCGTCACCAGATTTTCTCTGTGCCTGGTTCTTTGCTGAAAAAGCTCAGCAGACTAGCCAGATAAAAAAACTGAAAACACAATGAATAAAGAGAATGGGTCACCACAATTACACCAGAAACTGAAAAATGTTGCATAACAATTGACAAGCATGGGAAGGGAGACAAGAAAGACAATAAGTAAACAGATATACACTGGTATTAGTTTGGAAGAAGGAATACATATATTTATTAACAGTAGAAGTTTACTAAACGGTTTGAATGGTGCACACTTCTGTTTAGTAGTACTTAAAGTGATGATCAACTGTTTTGTCCAATGCAGGATAATCAGGAGCTGGACGCTATCCTGACATTTGGACAGCAACCTTTAGCAGGACTCACTCACACACACACAGACACACACGCACCCACACTTATAAACATGTGCATTCACACACACCAAAACACACACAAATACAAACATCAACAAACACTTGTGCAATCACACACATAAACCCGCACGCACAGATGTACATACATACAGACATTCATAAACACTTGTGTGATGATGCACATGTAGAAATACACAAATACACTGTACATTAATAAGTACTTCTGTGATTATGTGCACACTTATACATGGACACGTTCATTCATAAGCCCTTGTGTAATCACAAGCGCACACAGACACACACATTCCTTAACACTTGTCTGATCATGCATGCACATGTGCACACGCACACACACACACACACACACACACACACACACACACGCACACACACACACGCACAAACATTCATAAACACTTGTGCTATCATGTGCATGCATACATATATACACAGATACACACATTCCTAAACACCTGTGCAATCATGGGTGCATGTATGTTCACACAAACACAGACACAAATTCATAAACCCTTATGCAATTATGTGCACATACACATTCATAAACACTTGTGCGGTAACATGCACATGAACAGATACACATATATGTATACACACAAATTCTTAAACACTTGACTGATCACATACAAACACAAATTCATAAACACATGTCCAATCACACACACACACACACACACACACACACACTGTAAGTGTACTCTGCGATAATTTTAAAGATTGTGTTCCCTACTCCTATTTCTGTAATGCAATGGAGGTGGGTGAATCTAAAAGTAAACAGTGCTGAAGATAATAACAATATATATCCCTCTCTGAGTGCAATAATTGAATTTACTTATGAAGCACTGAAGTCAGTATAGTAAAATGAGCTTCTACCCATGTATACAAGTTCACTTTTCTTGCACCTAGTTCTGAAGGTGGTATTAATTCCTGAAGAATCATGTAATGGACTGGAGATTAGTTGTTTTTAGGAATATGGTGAACTTGCTTGTAAATCACTGTTGTCATTATTGTTTATAAACTAACCATTAAAATATCTCCTTCAGAAAAATAAGTCCTTTCTTACACTTACGAGATATGAAACTTAAGTTTTGAGTTAACATGACAGATGTAGCAATCAGAGAAAGACTATCACATTCCATATTGCACCACAAAATTTACTACATGGAACTTATGAAATGTATCATTCTGTACTAAGAATGTCTAAATTTACTAACGTTAATTACAATGGCACTGCTTAATCATTTTATTTTCTTTAGAAGATTGATATTCCCTTTCAGTTCCTTGCTTCCTAGTTATTTATTATCTCTGCATATGTCCTTTGAGGGTGTTGTCTCTAGATAGCTTCCAGATAGGTGTATATTGATTTGCAGCTGAACCACCTAACCTACAAGCTATTGTTTGCCAGGCACACATTGTTCTAATTTATTACTTTTATATTCATAGTACTTGACAGGTTTACATATTTGCTAAAACAATTTTAATATGTGGAAAACCTCTAAAATGCCAGTGTGGCATTTCTTTGAGTAGATAAAAGAGCTGTTTTTTGTCATTTAGAGGTAACCACATGCTATGCACAAGGTTTTCTCATCCCAGATTATGCCCTCCTCCTTTCACTCATTCCCATATACAAATAAATGTAGTTTATATGTGAACCCATTTTGAGACATTTGTATTGCATTCTGCCTGTTCAGCTCATGAAGTCACATGTTATTCTCTTTAGGAGTTTCTTCCAATAGCTTCACCACCTTAGTACTCCAGTGCAGATCAGACTGGTCACCTAGAAAAAGCCCACACATGAAGGAATTTGAAGCCCTGTATTTTATACCTCCCACAACAGAATATGACACGATTTACAATGTGCTTATTGCAAATGATCCATTTTAGAGACCTGACTGGCACCTGCCTGACTTACTCCTTGGGGTCACTGTGATATGCAAAGCCCTAGGCAGGGGTATACTAGGGAGAGAGGAGCCCTAACTGTTCTACTGTGTGAGCATGGGAAGTAAAAGATGGGAAAACTAACCTCCTTTATGTCCTGAATGCAGGAGTGAAATGCAGATTCCTCCTTACGTACCATCCATCAGGCTACTTGGGGGATATCTCTGCATGAGTTGTTAGAGTTTTTTATCGATCTAAAACAGGAATTTAATTCCTAAGGTCTTTTAATGTTTAGTTTTGTGAGGAGACCTGTGTATGGTTCATGGGCATTCAAGGGAAATTAAAAAGTATCAGCTTTACCCAGGTTGTTTCTACTGCACCTCAAAAGCTTGACTATTCAACAGTTTTTTTTATGGTGGAAATAGATACATTTAGTATAATCCTGTGAATAAAGATATTTTGGAATTCAAGGTGCTGTAATACTGATTCACATACTGTTATCAGTGAGGCAGGCTACTAATAAAGGACACTGCAAGAGCTCACTTGAATTGTAGCTGACCCTGACTTTATTCATAACTTCAGAAAGACTGATGACCTTTAAATGCCATGAGATTGCATATACAACACATTGTAACGTTGTAACCTTCTAAAGAATTACCACTTGTCTTAAACCTCCCATTAGTGGAAACATTATTTAGAAGTTAGTCCATATTCAGCTGTTTTCACACATCACATGGCTTACTAGACCATTGTTACTCAAGTTTAGATAAAAACATAGTATAGAAACTGTCCTCAGTAAGTTGGTTAATTACATCCGGTTGATGAGAAATCAGTGTAAATATTCCATCTTGGTCTTACTTGATCTGTCATCAGCTTTGACACAGTTGACCATGGTATCTTGATTGAGAATCTGAGGCTGCACTTTCCTTAAGTGGCTTGAGCGTATCATTTCTGGATGTACCCAACATGTGTGTATATATGTGTGTAACTGTGTGTGATTGGTCTGAGTTAGGAATTCTACCTGCAGGGCTGTGCTGTGCCCTCAGGGTGTGAATTTGACTCCCTTATTGTTCACTGTGTGCACACTACTGTTAATGGTGGTGACAATAATGAGAGAGATTTCTTATCAGTCTTATGCTGATGAACTTCAACTAAACTTGTACTTCACTCAAGAGATCCTTTGAGTAGGTGTCCATTAACCAATCTATACTGACCTGCTCTGTAAGCATAAAGGAACAAAGCCCTGGGTGTAACACAGGCAACTCATGTTTATGCAGTGGTTGTAATTATTGCTGGACCACGTTTTTGTGAAGACAAATGGCAAAGCTTGCCCTGCTCTCCTTTCATTGGGCAAAGGGATAAGGGCATGTGCTCAAGGCATGTTCTCCAAGGTAAATTTTCTAGTCTAAACTGGGGATCAGACAGAGGCCATTTTCTTCAAAGGGGAAAGGTTCAATTGATTACATCACAACAACAGGCAAAAACAATCAACACACAGACCCATTGTGTACTAACCCCTTGGATGCCAATAAGCATGCCAAAAGAAAGAAGATCTTACACACACACACACACACACACACACACACACACACACACACACACACACTCTCTTACCACTACCCACACCAACACACACACTGACTCAAAAAAAAAAAAAAACTAATTTCCTATTCTTGATCACTCGACTTTTGTCCCATGGAATTAATGATCTATGGGGATCTCACATGAAGAATGAATGAATCCACTAGGTAACTAGAAACTCAGGACTGATGGTCAGCATGAGTGACTGGATGTAAAAAAGAATGGTTGAAACAAAGTTTCGGCAACACACTAAAGTGATCTGAAGCTATCAGTACCACTTTCTTTGCTGTCCCTGTTAATTGTTTGTAGGGTGTATCAATTGCATTTTGTTTCTCATGTTCATAATCTTGGTTTTAGTTGGACATGTAAATTTAATCTGAAAAATATAGGCAGGATCAAATGCTATTATATACTAGTATAGGAACTCACCACGATGTGTACACTGGTTTTGTTCAACGTGGATTACTGCATTTTTCTTTACTTCTAGAATTTGGTCAGTGATTAGGCAACTCATCACATAGAATTACTTAGAATACTCTACATACTCAGCCTAATTATCCTCAGAACAAGGGCAATGTTCCATACAGTACACACTCACATACTAAAAACCCTACTCTATACCTTCATAATTACTATACTGCTTCTTCTTTCAGCCCTCACCACTTAAAACTCTCAACTTCTGAGCAACATCTCCCACTCCCCATGGCAAATCAGAGCAATAAGCCATCACATGAAACCACTAAACATTCACATTACTCCATGACTCTTTAGATCCTCCCACACTGGCGTTTACCTACATAATCAGCAGTCACTTAAATGCAAATCCCATACCTCTCTAAAACATGCTAAAATAATTTATAAGCTCACCAAACTCTACTTATACATACTGAAAATACTTACATGCTGCGGTGACATACACCCATATCCTGGTCCTAACGCACTAACCAACCCAAACCTTGATCAGCTTAGCCCACTACACCTCAGACAAAATTCCTCTCTCCTTTTCCTTAACCTAAATATGAGACATATATTAAATAAAGGTCATGACCTTCATGCCCTACTAGCATATAAACCTGAGATTGTATTACTTACAGAAACATGGCTAAAACCAGAGAAAAATAATAATGAAAAAACAGCTCTGGGCTACAATATCATATGCAGAACTCAGCTTTACAAAATTAAAACTCAACCCCAACAAACACATAAACTTTGGTGGCTATTTCTCACCAGGTAATAAATAACATTACTACTTTGGAAAACCTACTAGACTGTATCTCAAACTCCCTTCCACAAAAGACTATTTTATTCGGAGATTTTAATATAACTGTTTCGGCCACAATCCAGCTACCCATGTTAACCTCCATGGGTTTACCCAACTTATCTCATCCCCCACTAGAACTGATAAATCATCTAAATGCCAATCTATATTGGACTGGATTCTTATATCTGATCCCTCCCTCCATCCCAATCTGGGTGTCTTCCTGACAGTCTTAGCCATCAGCCAACCTATCAACTTAGAACTAGAACTCACCAATTCAATCAGTTAACCTTTAGAGTAGTCAGAAACAAAAAGAACTTTAAACTTAATAACTTCATCCCTGCCCTAAAATATTGCAACTGGAAACCACTGACACAACTATCTCTTGAAGAAGCAGTACACTACTTTAACTCAACTTTCTTACAAATATTAAACCATCATGCATCCACCAGAGCCATAAGAATAAAAGGAAAGTATACCCCATGGCTGACTAAAGAAACTAAATCCATTCTCTAAGACAGCAACAAATCTTGGACACAATTTCACAAAAAGAAAACCCAATCAACAAAACAAACCCACTTAGAACGTTGTAAAAAAGCCAATCAACTAATTAAATTAGACACAATTAACTATTAGCAAAACATACAGAAAAACATTCTCACAAAACACAAAAATACTGGGCTGCAATAAATTGTATATTTAACCAGGGAAATCTGCTACTCCATCGCCAGCAATGGTAAACAACAATGGCAACATTCACACTTAGTTCAATAAATATTTCACAAAAACAGTTCAAGCCCTTGCAGATATGCAAACTAAGGCTAGTTGCCCTATCCTACCATCCACCCAAAATAGTGCAAACACACAAGATAATATCTCCCCCTTTAGCTTGCACCCAGTGTGTATCAGATCCATGTTAAAACTCCTCCATAAATGTAAATCAACCACCCTGGATGCTGACAATTTACCAGCAGAATTCCTTCAGATAGCTGAAGAGGCAATAGCCTATCCTATTGCTATTCTTATTAATAGATCTATATCAGATTGCAAGGTACCTACTATATGGAAAACCTCTCATAGAATATCACTACATAAAGGTGGAAACTCCTTAGAACTCCATCCAATTGCTATTCTAGTCCCCTTATCAAAAATATTAGAAAGAGTTGTTCACATTCAACTAATGTACTGGCTCCTAACTAACAATCTACTATCTAAATCTCAGCATGGCTTTAGACCCTTCCACAGCACTAATGTCAGCTACCAACATAGTTAACCACTACAGAAACAGTGGACAATTTGTTTCTACCATTTTTTTGGATCTATCTACAGTTTTGACATGGTCAACCACAATATGCTTCTTAATATGCTATCCACCCTAAATATCAGCACCTCCTCTATCTCAGCTTTTTAATATGCTATCCACCCAAAACATAAGCACCTCCTCTATCTCATGGTTCAAAAGCTACCTATTGGGACAACAGCAAGCCATCCAATGGCAGAACCAACTGTCCTCTCTTTTACCAGTATCCTTAGGGTCCCTCAAGGCTCCATCCTTGGCCCATTACTTTTCGCTCTATTTACCAACCAGCTCTCTTCCTCCACACTCAATGCCTTGGTAGTACAATACACAGACAACACCACCCTTACATGTGCCATCCCCACATTAGATGACCTTCACTCCCTAACCCAAAATGGCTTTTCATTGGTTGAAACCTGGTTCACTAACTCCCAGCTTATTCTTAACCCCAATAAAATAAAACTACTTCTTTTCAGCCCATGTAGATCTCCCCCTCCAAATCATCATTTTATCATCTTGTCCAAAAACAAAACCAAGATCACCCCAACCACCCAACCACACTAAACTGTTAGGTGTAGAAAGAGACAACAACCTGAGATTTGACATTCACATAGCCCAAACTATCAAGGAAGTTCACAAAAAACTAGGACTCCTCTATTGGAACAAGCAATTTCTCACTAAACACACTAAAGCCACAATAGCTAGGACACATCTCTTATCTAACATCTTGTATGTGTCCCCAGTTTTAACTAACCTTTTCAAGGCTGACTTAAACAAATTAGAATCTTGTTATAACAAGATTGCTTGGTTTGCTACAGGACCCATCACTGTGTATCACTCAAACAGCTAAATTGGATTGGGCTGCCTCAGCTACTACAACTCAATCAATTATTACTAGCACACAAGTTATACTACTACCCTTATAAAAATCCCAGAGCTCTAGAATCTAATTCAACCTTATACTACAACAAGAACCTTAAGATTTAGTAAACAGAACCTCCTAAATGTCATTAAATGCAATAATGATGCTGGGAAATCTCTCTCTGGTTACACTATTGCTAAAGTTTGCAATACTCTACCTAGCCACCTGACATCTAATAGTTCTGCTACACAATTTAAAAAAAACTCTTGACAACACACTATGTGAACAACTGGTTATGCCCCTGTGACTCCCCAGGGTAAACATCTATGCAACAATCTATTTTCCATCATACAACCAATAGGTCCCATACAAAATCCTGCAATATCTACAGAATGAACCCTTTTGGAGCTTGTATTGATCTGATAATCACTACTTTAATTTGCCCCCTCTAGTTATTATGCTCACTGCCAACTTATTTTCGATTTTACCACTCATAGTGTCAGTACTCTGTTATGCTGCTTCACGTTTTTACTTAGTAACAATTTAACTATCGTCAACACCTGACAGTCATAATGTATGGAATTCTATAATCCCATTTAAAGTATTGTTATGCATGACTCGTTTACAATGTGTGATTTCTATATTAATCCCATCGATAGAATTCTTATGAATGTATATTACTTTTACTATGTACTGCATACTATTATGAGTTATGTGTTTCTTCTTGACTGATCTATGTTATCTGAAGCTGTTTACTATGTACTGCTTGCTATTCTTGGATTGTGTTTTGTTTGTTTCTTCCTGACTGATGTATGTAAACTGGAGCTTTTCTACCTGGGTCTTCCCTGAAAACGGACCTGTGTCCAGTCGGACTATCCCAGTAAGCAAATGTAAAATAAAATAAATAAATAAAATAAGCAGACCTTAGTAATTAGACTGTTGATCCCCCATGGACTTGTCATGTTACTTCTGTGCTACATAATCTGTGCTGTCCAGTTGTGCTTTTAAGCATCTTCTTCTTACCTTTCTTGCCCTAAACAATTTTGTCCTGCTTACTTTTAAGAGCTGTTGCATCTTTGTGCCCATGCCTGTCAGAGCATCATAATGCTCCTTTCTTGAGCATAATGGAGGAAGTAACAGACCTTCCAGGGGTGTAGTGCCCTGACATGACACTGTTATTTCCCAATAATTCACACCTTCTAAGACATTATTGCTTAGATAAATGGAATGGACAATTTATAAAAGGGGGATATGGGGACACAACATTCACTGTGGAAGAAAGAATCTTTAGATGAAAACCAAAAATATATCAGTATGGCTGCCCACATCCGACTGTTTTGGAATACAATGAGTTATAAAGCAATATCAACTAATTAAAAGAGATATTTTCAGCCAGAATCCTAAAGAACTCATCAAAAATATGGTTTCCAGTCAAAATCAGATTATCGTGTGTTCAAGACATGGATGCTTAGAAATTCACCTAAAGATCAACATTTAAGAGATACATTTTGGTATTAAAGTTGAGAAAACATAAGGGTTACGATCGATAAGACTTGCACGCAATTTTTATCTGCTCCATGCACTACTAGTTACAGAGAAAAAAATTGTAACTGTTGGCTTCTGCACAGCTCCTAATTCCATTGGATAGGCAGACCTGTGATTTATCAGCCACCTACAGAAGCTATTCTGTTTTTTAACACTAAGAGAAATTTGTGGAGGAATTCCTGCCAGATGCTGGTAAACTCCAGGGTTTCTGGGAACCTTGGATGAAAATTATTGACATGAAATAATTCAGGCAAAAGTGAAGTCAAACACATTATTTGTAATGAGCAGAATACTTTTTCCTGGTTATCTTAAAGAAACAGCTTGGTATTACTGAGGTGGAGTAATTTCTACAACCATCTACTGTAAGTTAAGCCTAAAGCATATAATTATAAGTAACTTGCTTATAGATCTCTCTTTTAAAAAGAGCCTGTACTGCAGTTCTAAATGATAACAGCTGAAATATGCATAGCATTACTGTGTGCATAAGGTACAAAATTTTGAAATGTTTGCATTTTTAAGCAGTGGGTTTCATGCTGACAGAGTCAACAGTATGAGGTTATATGTGCATAAATGTAATCAGTCTATGATAATCTTTAGTTTTTGATCACAATGGTCCCCTAAACACTGTATAAAATGTATTTGTTTCTGTACATACTGCATATGAACCTATGAACCTATATGAAGAATACACAGACAGAAACTTACTTTTGATGACAATAATTTAAATGCATTTACTGAAGTCGTATTGTTAATGACCAGATAGTTTCAGGAGGCAGAATGCTGCCCTCCTTTTGAATGATATCCAGAAGATGTCTGATAAACTTAGCTTGCTTGCATATCTATTTGTTTGGTCAACTATTGAATATGTCACTTAATTGTTTATTAACTTACTGAATGATTCAGAAACATTTCTTGGGCATGTGTGCTTATTGCAGATGGGTCAATTTATGTGATTCATGAAAAATGTGATTCAGACACAGCTTTAGCTCCAATGAGGAAGACACTATTACCATCTCATTTGCATATGTCTGGATCACATTTTTCTACCAAAAGTCCTGTCAGCACTGTGTGACGGTAGTGTACACTGGCAGCCCATGCATCACATTGGCACAAGCACCTGCTGCACAAAATCATTCACACACACACTGTAAGTGTACTCTGTGATAATTTTAAAGATTGTGTTCCCTACTCCTATTTCTGTAATGCAATGGAGGTGGGTGAATCTAAAAGTAAACAGTGCTGAAGATAATAACAATATATATCCTTCTCTGAGTGCAATAATTGAATTTACTTATAAAGCACTGAAGTCAGTATAGTAAAATGAGCTTCTACCCATGTATACAAGTTCACTTTTCTTGCACCTAGTTCTGTAGGTGGTACTAATTCCTGAAGAATCATGTAATGGACTGGAGATTAGTTGTTTTTAGGAATATGGTGAACTTGCTTGTAAATCACTGTTGTCATTATTGTTTATAAACTAACCATTAAAATATCTCCTTCAGAAAAAGAAGTCCTTTCTTACACTTACGAGATATGAAACTTAAGTTCTGAGTTAACATGACAGATGTAGCAATCAGAGAAAGATTAACACATTCCATATTGCACCAGAATATTTACTACATGGAACTTATGAAATGTATCATTCTGTACTAAGAAGGTCTAAATTTACTAACGTTAATTACAATGGCACTGCTTAATCATTTTATTTTCTTTAGAAGATTGATATTCCCTTTCAGTTCCTTGCTTCCTAGATATTTATTATCTCTGCGTATGTCCTTTGAGGGTGTTGTCTCTAGATAGCTTCCAGATAGGTGTATATTGATTTGCAGCTGAACCACCTAACCTACAAGCTATTGTTTGCCAGGCACACATTGTTCTAATTTATTACATTTACATACATAGTACTTGACAGGTTTACATATTTGCTAAAACAATTTTAATATGTGGAAAACCTCTAAAATGCCAGTGTGGCATTTCTTTGAGTATGTAAAAGAGCTGTTTTTTTGTCATTTAGAGGTAACCACATGCTATGCACAAGGTTTTCTCATCCCAGATTATGCCCTCCTCCTTTCACTCATTCCCATATACAAATAAATGTAGTTTATATGTGAACCCATTTTGAGACATTTGTTTTGCATTCTGCCTGTTCAGCTCATGAAGTCACATGTTATTCTCTTTAGGAGTTTCTTCCAATAGCTTCACCACCTTAGTACTCCAGTGCAGATCAGACTGGTCACCTAGAAAAAGCCCACACATGAAGGAATTTGAAGCCCTGCATTTTTACCTCCCACAACAGAATATGACACTATTTATAATGTCCTTATTGCAAATGATCCATTTTAGAGACCTGACTGGCACCTGCCTGACTTACAACTTGGGGTCACTGTGATATGTAAAGATCTAGGCAGGGGTATACTAGGGAGAGAGGAGCCCTAAAGGTTTTACTGTGTGAGCATGGGAAGTAAAAGTTGGGAAAACTAACCTCCTTTATGTCCGGAATGCAGGAGTGAAATACAGATTCCTCCTTACGTACCATCCATCAGGCTACTTGGGGGATATCTCTGCAGGAGTTGTTAGAGTTCTTTATCAATCTAAAACAGGAATTTAATTCCTAAGGTGTTTTAATGTTTAGTTTTGTGAGGAGACCTGTGTATGGGTCATGGGCATTCTAGGGAAATTAAAAAGTATCAGCTTTACTCAGGTTGTTTCTACTGCACCTCAAAAGCTTGACTATTCAACAGTTTTTTTATGGTGGAAATAGATACATTTAGTATAATCCTGTGAATAAAGATATTTTGGAATTCAAGGTGCTGTAATACTGATTCACATACTGTTATCAGTGAGGCAGGCTACTAATAAAGGACACTGCAAGAGCTCACTTGAATTGTAGCTGACCCTGACTTTACTCACAACTTCAGAAAGACTGATGACCTTTAAATGTCATGAGATTGCATATACAACACATTGTAACGTTGTAACCTTCTAAAGAATTACCACTTGTCTTAAACCTCCCATTAGTGGAAACATTATTTAGAAGGTAGTCCATATTCAGCTGTTTTCACACATCACATGGCTTACTAGACCATTGTTACTCAAGTTTAGATAAAAACATAGTATAGAAACTTTCCTCAGTAAGTTGGTTAATTACATCCGGTTGGTGAGAAATCAGTGTAAATATTCCATCTTGGTCTTACTTGATCTGTCATCAGCTTTGACACAGTTGACCATGGTATCTTGATTGAGAATCTGAGGCTGCACTTTCCTTAAGTGGCTTGAGCTTATCATTTCTGGATGTACCCAATGTGTGTGCATATATGTGTGTAACTGTGTGTGATTGGTCTGACTTAGGAATTCTACCTGCAGGACTGTGCTGTGCCCTCAGGGTGTGAATTTGACTCCCTTATTGTTCACTGTGTGCACACTACTGTTAATGGTGGTGACAATAATGAGAGAGATTTCTTATCAGTCTTATGCTGATGAACTTCAACTAAACTTGTACTTCACTCAAGAGATCCTTTGAGTAGGTGTCCATTAACCAATCTATGCTGACCTGCTCTGTAAGCATAAAGGAACAAAGCCCTGGGTATAACACAGGCAACTCAAGTTTATGCAGTGGTTGTAATTATTGCTGGACCACGTTTTTGTGAAGACAAATGGCAAAGCTTGCCCTGCTCTCCTTTCATTGGGCAAAGGGATAAGGGCATGTGCTCAAAGCATGTTCTCCAAGGTAAATTTTCTAGTCTAAACTGGGGATCAGACAGAGGTCATTTTCTTAAAAGGGGACAGGTTCAATTGATTACATCACAAGTACAGGCAAAAACAATCAACACACAGACCCATTGTGTACAAACCCCATGGATGCCAATAAGCATGCCAAAAGAAAGAAGATCTTACACACACACACACACACACACACACACACACACACACACACACACACACACACACACACACACACACACACACTCTTACCACTACCCACACCAACACACACACTGACTCAAAAAAAAAAAAAAAAACTAATTTCCTATTCTTGATCACTCGACTTTTGTCCCATGGAATTAATGATTTATTGGGATCTCATATGAAGAATGAATGAATCCACTAGGTAACTAGAAACTCAGGACTGATGGTCAGCATGAGTGACTGGATGTAAAAAAGAATGGTTGAAACAAAGTTTCGGCAACACACTGAAGTGATCTGAAGCTATCAGTACCACTTACTTTGCTGTCCCTGTTAATTGTTTGTAGGGTGTATCAATTGCATTTTGTTTCTCATGTTCATAATCTTGGTTTTACTTGGACATGTTAATTTAATCTGAAAAATATAGGCAGGATCAAATGCTACTATATACTAGTATAGGAACTCACCATGATGTGTACACTGGTTTTGTTCCACGTGGATTACTGCATTTTTCTTTACTTCTAGAACTTGGTCAGTGATTAGGCAACTCATCACATAGAATTACTTAGAATACTCTACATACTCAGCCTAATTATCCTCAGAACAAGGGCAATGTTCCATACAGTACACACTCACATACTAAAAACCCTACTCTATACCTTCATAATTACTATACTGCTTCTTCTTTCAGCCCTCACCACTTAAAACTCTCAACTTCTGAGCAACATCTCCCACTCCCCATGGCAAATCAGAGCAATAAGCCATCACATGAAACCACTAAACATTCACATTACTCCATGCCTCTTTAGATCCTCCCACACTGGCGTGTACCTACATAATCAGCAGTCACTTAAATGCAAATCCCATACCTCTCTAAAACATGCTAAAATAATTTATAAGCTCACCAAACTCTACTTATACATACTGAAAATACTTACATGCTGCGGTGACATACACCCATATCCTAGTCCTAACGCACTAACCAACCCAAACCTTGATCAGCTTAGCCCACTACACCTCAGACAAAATTCCTCTCTCCTTTTCCTTAACCTAAATATGAGACATATATTAAATAAAGTTCATGACCTTCATGCCCTACTAGCATATAAACCTGAGATTGTATTACTTACAGAAACATGGCTAAAACCAGAGAAAAATAATAATGAAAAACCAGCTCCGGGCTACAATATCATATGCAGAACTCATCTTTACAAAATTCAAACTTAACCCCAACAAACACATAAATATAGGTGGCTATTTCTCACCAGGTAATAAATAACATTACTACTTTGGAAAACCTACTAGACTGCATCTCAAACTCCCTTCCACAAAAGACTATTTTATTCAGAGATTTTAATATAACTGTTTCGGCCACAATCCAGCTACCCATGTTAACCTCCATGGGTTTACCCAACTTATCTCATTCCCCACTAGAACTGATAAATCATCCAAATGCCAGTCCATATTGGAGTGGATTCTTATATCTGATCCCTCCCTCCATCCCAGTCTGGGTGTCTTCCTGACAGTCTTAGCCATCAGCCAATCTATCAACTTAGAACTAGAACTCACCAATTCAATCAGTTAACCTTTAGAGTAGTCAGAAACAAAAAGAACTTTAAACTTAATGACTTCATCCCTGCCCTAAAATATTGCAACTGGAAACCACTGACACAACTATCTCTTGAAGAAGCAGTACACTACTTTAACTCAACTTTCTTACAAATATTAAACCATCATCCATCCACCAGAGCCATAAGAATAAAAGGAAAACATACCCCATGGCTGACTAAAGAAACTAAATCCATTCTCTAAGACAGCAACAAATCTTGGACACAATTTCACAAAAAGAAAACCCAATCAACAAAACAAACCCACTTAGAAAGTTATAACAAAGCCAATCAACTAATTAAATTAGACAAAATTAACGATTAACAAAACATACACAAAACATTCTCACATCCCCAAAAATACTGGGCTGCAATAAATTGTATATTTATTTAGGGAAATCTGTTACTCCATTGCCAGCAATGGTAAACAACCATGGCAACATTCACACTTAGTTCAATAAATATTTCACCAAAACAGTTCAAGCCCTTGCAGATACGCAAACTAATGCTAGTTGCCCTACCCTACCATCCACCCAAAATAGCGCAAGCACACAAGATAATATCTCCCCCTTTAGCTTGCACCCAGTGTGTATCAGATCTATGTTGAAACTCCTCCATAAATGTAAATCAACCACCCTGGATGCTGACAATTTATCAGCAGAATTCCTTCAGATAGCTGCAGAGGCAACAGCCTATCCTATTGCTATTCTTATTAATAGATCTATATCAGAGTGCAAGGTACCTACTTTATGGAAAACCTCTCAGAGAATACCACTACATAAAGGCAGTAACTCCTTAGAACTCCATCCAATTGCTATTCTAGTCCCTTTATCAAAAATATTAGAAAGAGTTGTTCACATTCAACTAATGTACTGGCTCCTAAATAACAATCTACTATCTAAATCTCAGCATGGCTTTAGACCCTTCCACAGCACTAATGTCAGCTACCAACATAGTCAACCACTACAGAAACAGTGGACAATTTGTTTCTACCATATTTTTGGATCTATCTACAGTTTTGACATGGTCAACCACAATATGCTTCTTAATATGCTATCCACCCTAAATATCAGCACCTCCTCTATCTCAGCTTTTTAATATGCTATCCACCCAAAACATAAGCACCTCCTCTATCTCATGGTTCAAAAGCTACCTATTGGGACAACAGCAAGCCATCCAATGGCAGAACCAACTGTCCTCTCTTTTACCAGTATCCTTAGGGTCCCTCAAGGCTCCATCCTTGGCCCATTACTTTTCGCTCTATTTACCAACCAGCTCTCTTCCTCCACACTCAATGCCTTGGTAGTACAATACACAGACAACACCACCCTTACATGTGCCATCCCCACATTAGATGACCTTCACTCCCTAACCCGAAACTGCTCTTCATTAGTTGAAACCTGGTTCACTAACTCCCAGCTTATTCTTAACCCCAATAAAATAAAACTACTTCTTTTCAGCCCATGTAGATCTCCCCCTCCAAATGATCATGTTATCATATTGTCCAAAAACAAAACCAAGATCACCCCAACCACCCACACTAAACTGTTAGGTGTAGAAAGAGACAACAACCTGAGATTTGACATTCACATAGCCCAAACTATCAAGGAAGTTCACAAAAAACTAGTACTCCTCTATTGGAACAAGCAATTTCTCACTAAACACACTAAAGCCACAATAGCTAGGACACATCTCTTATCTAACATCTTGTATGTGTCCCCAGTTCTAACTAACCTTTTCAAGGCTGACTTAAACAAATTCGAATCTTGTTATAACAAGATTGCTTGGTTTGCTACAGGATCCATCACTGTGTATCACTCAAACAGCTAAATTGGCTTGGGCTGCCTCAGCTACTACAACTCAATCAATTATTACTAGCACACAAGTTATACTACTACCCTTATAAAAATCCCAGAGCTCTAGAATCTAATTCAACCTTATACTACAACAAGAACCTTAAGATCTAGTAAACAGAACCTCCTAAATGTCATTAAATGCAATAATGACGCTGGGAAATCTCTCTCTGGTTACACTATTGCTAAAGTTTGCAATACTCTACCTAGCCACCTGACATCTAATAGTTCTGCTACACAATTTTAAAAAAACTCTTGACAACACACTATGTGAACAACTGGTTATGCTCCTGTGACTCCCCAGGGTAAACATCTACTCAACAATCTATTTTCCATCATACAACCAATAGGTCCCATACAAAATCCTACAATATCTACAGAACGAACCCTTTTGGAGCTTGTATTGATCTGATAATCACTACTTTAATTTGCCCCCTCTAGTTATTATGCTCACTGCCAACTCATTTTCGATTTTTCCACTCATAGTGTCAGTACTCTGTTATGCTGCTTCACGTTTTTACTTAGTAAGAGTTTAACTATCGTCAACACCTGACAGTCATAATGTGTGGAATTCTATAATCCCATTTAAAGTATTGTTATGCATGACTCGTTTACAATGTGTGATTTCTATATTAATCCCATTGATAGAATTCTTATGAATGTATATTATTTTTACTATGTACTGCATGCTATTATGAGTTGTGTGTTTCTTCTTGACTGATCTATGTTATCTGGAGCTGTTTACTATGTACTGCTTGACATTCTTGGATTGTGTTTTGTTTGTTTCTTCCTGACTGATGTATGTAAACTGGAACTTTTCTCCCTGGGTCTCCCCTGAAAATGGACCTGTGTCCGGTCGGACTATCCCAGTAAACAAATGTAAAATAAAATAAATAAAAAAAAAAAAAAAAAGACCTTAGTAATTAGACTGTTGATCCCCCATGGACTTGTCATGTTACTTCTGTGCTACATAATCTGTGCTGTCCAGTTGTGCTTTTAAGCATCTTCTTCTTACCTTTCTTGCCCTAAACAATTTTGTCCTGCTTACTTTTAAGAGCTGTTGCATCTTTGTGCCCATGCCTGTCAGAGCATCATAATGCTCCTTTCTTGAGCATAATGGAGGAAGTAACAGACCTTCCAGGGGTGTAGTGCCCTGACATGACACTGTTATTTCCCAATAATTCACACCTTCTAAGACATTATTGCTTAGATAAATGGAATGGACAATTTATAAAAGGGGGATATGGGGACACAACATTCACTGTGGAAGAAAGAATCTTTAGATGAAAACCAAAAATATGTCAGTATGGCTGCCCACATCCGACTGTTTTGGAATACAATGAGTTATAAAGCAATATCAACTAATTAAAAGAGATACTTTCAGCCAGAATCCTAAAGAACTCATCAAAAATATGGTTTCCAGTCAAAATCAGATTATCGTGTGTTCAAGACATGGATGCTAAGAAATTCACCTAAAGATCAACATTTAAGAGACACATTTTGGTATTAAAGTTGAGAAAACATAAGGGTTACGATCGATAAGACATGCACTCGATTTTTATCTGCTCCATGCACTACTAGTTACAGAGAAAAAAATTGTAACTGTTGGCTTCTGCACAGCTCCTAATTCCATTGGATAGGCAGACCTGTGATTTATCAGCCACCTACAGAAGCTATTCTGTTTTTTAACACTAAGAGAAATTTGTGGAGGAATTCCTGTCAGATGCTGGTAAACTCCAGGGTTTCTGGGAACCTTGGATGAAAATTATTGACATGAAATAATTCAGGCAAAAGTGAAGTCAAACACATTATTTGTAATGAGCAGAATATTTTTTTTCTGGTTATCTTAAAGAAACAGCTTGGCATTACTGAGGTGGAGTAATTTCTACAACCATCTACTGTAAGTTAAGCCTAAAGCATATAATTATAAGTAACTTGCTTATAGATCTCTCTTTTAAAAAGAGCCTGTACTGCAGTTCTAAATGATAACAGCTGAAATATGCATAGCATTACTGTGTGCATAAGGTACAACATTTTTGAAATGTTTGCATTTTTAAGCAGTGGGTTTCATGCTGACAGAGTCGACAGTATGAGGTTATATGTGCATAAATGTAATCAGTCTATGATAATCTTTAGTTTTTGATCACAATGGTCCCCTAAACACTGTATAAAATGTATTTGTTTCTGTACATACTGTATATGAAGAATACACAGACAGAAACTTACTTTTGATGACAATAATTTAAACACATTTACTGAAGTCGTATTGTTAATGACCAGATAGTTTCAGGAGGCAGAATGCTGCCCTCCTTTTGAATGATATCCAGAAGATGTCTGATAAACTTAGCTTGCTTGCATATCTATTTGTTTGGTCAACTATTGAATATGTCACTTAATTGTTTATTAACTTGCTGAATGATTCAGAAACATTTCTTGGGCATGTGTGCTTATTGCAGATGGGTCAATTTATGTGATTCATGAAAAATGTGATTCAGACACAGCTTTAGCTCCAATGAGGAAGACACTATTACCATCTCATTTGCATATGTCTGGATCACATTTTTCTACCAAAAGTCCTGTCAGCACTGTGTGACGGTAGTGTACACTGGCAGCCCATGCATCACATTGGCACAAGCACCTGCTGCACAAAATCATACATACACACACACACACACACACACACACACACACACACACACACACACACACACACACACACACTTATACTTCCCCATCCCCATGTCTCTGCTGAACTTTGCTGAACTCACCTTCACCATGATTTTTTTCCATTGAAATTAATGGATGACTCCTGTTTTTTGATTCTGTTAAAAGTGTTCCTGGCAGCATAAATCAGTAACTGAAGGCATTGCCAGGGTAGAGTCCAGTCTAATTAGCATCAAGATTGATTCTTTGACCTAGGTATATATCTTAAACACTAAGCAACCATATTTTAATTAGTTAACAACTTCTTTACAAGAAAGTACTAACACAAAGTCAAGAAGTGAGTACATCAAACAACAGTAAGATTAGAACCCTCAAACTATTTTGTGTGCAGTTTATAATATTTTCTTTTTCTCGTCACAAGAAAACTTAGATGTTCAGTAACTGCCTTATGTAGGCAATTATTCATATATATCTATACATACACACTGGATGTGACGAGGATTGACAGGATTAGGAATAAGTATATTACAGGGTCAGCCCAGGTTGGAAGGTTTGGAGACAAAGCCAGAGAGGCAAGATTACATTGGTTTGGACATGTGCTGAGGAGGGGTGCAGAGTATATTGGGAAAAAGAGGCTAAGGATGAAGCTGCCAGGTAACAGGAAAAGAGGAAGGCCTAAGATAAGGTTTATGGATGTGGTGAGAGAGGACATGCAGGTGGTTGGTATTACAGAGCAAGATGCAGAGGACAGGAAGAAATGGAAACAGTTGATCTGCTGTGGCGACCCCTGATGCGAGCAGCCAAAAGAAGAAGAAGATCTATACACACACACACACACACACACACACACACACACACACACACACACACTCACACACACACACACACACACACACACACATGTGTGTGTGTGTGTGTGTGTGTGCGTGTGTGTGTGTGTGCGTGTGTGTGTGTGTGTGTGTGTGTGTGTGTGTGTGTGTGTGTGTGTCTGTGTGTGTGTGTATATGCACACACACAACAGCATGCTTAAGTACATGAAATAAGCACAATTAATGACCCAACAATATATAACACAAAAAGGCTTCCAGCACTTTTCACCAACAAACTGCTTTACTTTTTGATGAAGAGGCTACACCAGCTGAAGAATAAGGAATGCTGCTGTTTAAAGGTGTTGGAAGTTGTGTGTGTGTGTGTGTGTGTGTGTGTGTGTGTGTGTGTGTGTGTGTGTGTGTGCGTGTGTGTGTGTGTGTGTGTGTGTGTATTAGCTACACCCTTCTCACAACTTCTATTGTAAAACGAGAGCAACAATAGTGGGTAAAGCTGTGCGGTCATCAGAACAATAAAGTGCTGGTGATGAATCAGAAATTAAAATGCTAGTATTTTACCCGATACTGTGCTTTTCTTATGCAATATTTATAAGTGGCATGCATTAATAGTGGGAGTAGTAAGTTGGCAGAATAAGAAGCAGATGTTTGCATAATATTTTATTGAAAGCTTTAATGTGTACATTATATTTTGATGCAGTAGCTACATGGGTGTGCTCATTTAATAATGGCATTTGGCAGAATTGCAAAATCATTTTGCAGAAATGATACAGTTGTCTACCTGAGAATATGAGGACAAACACTTTGAAAAATAAACTAGAATTCAAGAAAAGAAATCCAGAGCTTGCTATTACACTATTAAAGTGACACATCTCTTTTATCTGGTTTATTCCATCAATCCCAAGTGTTTTCAGGTGAGATGAGTGACACAATCTCTCCCACGTGTTCTGGGACTGCACAAGGGTTCCCTTCCAATGGACCAAGCCTGGTCCACCTCTCTTAGGTAGCACACGGGTGACCCAAGCCAACTCAGCTAAATGATATAATCTCAGGTTGGTGAGCTCTTCATTCTGTTCTAGAGTGTGGTCCCAACTACCCTGTGAGGATAACTCATTTTAGTTTTTTGCATTTGCCATCCCATCCTATCAGAAACTTCATAAAGCACAAAGCTCATGACAGCAGTTGAGGATTGGGGTGTACAATGATTAGTAATTTGAGAGCTTCATCCCATGAGTAAACTCTGACTTCATCAGTGCACCTTAGTACCACCATCACTGTATCCACTTGCCAATCTTTAAGTCCTTCCTGTGTTTACTGGTGAACAAGACTTCCAAGATAACTCCTCCACATACCTCTCAACCTCTTGGTGCAAGAAATCTGGACAAAACCTAAAATAATGTGAGGACAAAGACCCCAAAATAGGGACAGATTTTAAATATCACTCTTATAAACTTTAAATTTTGCTAGAATAACAGGATTTGTATTAGTATATATTTTCTGAAGGAAGTGAAATCCAAAACTCAAAAGCATTGCCTTTATTTATTGACTTCATTCCTCAGTGACTTGCCAGAAAACCATGAATTTTATAAAGATCAGAGTAAAAATATGAGGCAAAAATCTGGACAGTTGACAGCTATGCTCCTCCCTCTGAGTTAGCTGCTCCTGCCTCACCTGCAGAAGGCAGACCAGTCCAGACAGTCTAGAACAGAACCATGACCTCTGATTTAAGGTGCTGACAGTCACCTCATAGTAAGAAGTGAATTCTTACGGTGCCTAATGGATGTCACAGTTACATGATGTCAGTAGCACAACATCATCTGAAAACAATAAAGGCACCCTCACTTCATAAAACTGGATGCGCATCAAGCCATGACTGTACCTGTGTGTACTGTCCATGAAAATCACAAACAGGAGGTGAGACAACACACATCATCCAGCTTACCTGAATTTTTGCTTAGAAGGCAGACACAATGTTTTACTCGTCAAATGCAGGGATGAAAAGCATTCAGAATCAGCATCCCTGGCATTTGGTACTGTAATCATTTTAAAATGCATTTCAAACTATACTGTTATATGCTACAAAAACAAATAAAGCTACAAGGTCTCCTGCTTGCCACCCTATTTTCATATATTAAAAAAAAGAGATAGTCCCCCAAAATATGTACAGTTATGTGGTGTTGTGCCACAGTTATGAATATGAGGAGTATGAGATAAAGCCACATTTAAAAATAATAGTGACGTGGATATGCATCTATCGATCTCTGTAATAAATCCTTGCACCTGTTTTCTTAATGAAATCAACTGTGTAGTTCTGCAGTCTAGGAAAAGGATGGTTTGCACTGCAGCAATCTCATCTGTACAGTGTGTTGTTTGCACTTTGCAAAGGTTCGACACATGGCCATTGCTATCAGTGTATCCCACCATAATCAAGCAGTTATAAATTGGTTCTATGTCACAGTCATGAGAATCAGGAATTCAAACTGGATTTCAGATCTTTTTGTTTATGTGGGGGGAAATCTCCCATACTCCCCATGCAATGGATTTTCCCTAGTGCACAAAATTCCTTAACATAATCAGCTCTGAAGTGGATGTATCTATGGGGAAAAAAAGGATTTCCTCAATTCACAGCCTCACTTGAGAAAAGAATATTTTTCAGACTCGGTAATGGTCTCAACAGGTATTAGCCATTGCAACCTGCAAGCGTGTGCTATCCAATGAGTTTGTATTTAGCCATTATTGTATTTATTGACTGAGTGACTGATTTGCTGATTACAATACAGGGTTAGGTTCTGTTGTGTTTGTCAGGTAACTGCCTGTGTAACTGAGGTATCCTCCTGCAAATTCACATTCCCTACCACAAAAAATCTTTGTCTCAGTTATAGTCCCTCTGCAGAGTAACCAATCCCAATGTTGAGCTGACAAAACCATAGGTGTGGAAGAATCTAGACTTGGAGAACAGTTGGCTGCTGTAGTTACACCCAATAAGGAATGAGCTTGTATCCTACCCTGAATATGCTGGCATCATTTAGTGGTTTATTTAAAGGAATGAGACATGGCTATGTGAAAGCATCTTTGTGTTGTCTTCATGGGCGGATGTTGCCTCACACTAATCCACTCTCAGCTCAGTTGCTGTTCCCTGCTCTGGTCTCCACTGAAGTAGAATGTGAAACTTAGCCACACCCACACATACCACCCTTACCCCTTCTCAGACAACAAATAGATGTAGCCTTGTCATTACCTCCCCACACCCTTCCAGCTCAAAGAGATTCCCAAGTTGCTAATCAAATTCAGGTTGCCTATGCCATAGTCAAGGCTGTATCCCCCTACACATCAGAGATGGCTATTTAAGGTATTATTATTTCACTCATAACGTCCTGTCTAAATTCTTATAATTATATGCAATTAATCAGCTCCATTTCAATATAAATTTGCAGCTAGTTATTTTATGTCTTATACAGCACAGTAATTTTTAATACTGCACAGCAAACATCACCATTATTTGATAGTTTCTTTAACTATAAACAGGATTAAACAAATAAAAATGTGAAGAATCTGCCATCTGTTTTTATGAGTCATTAACTCATATTATTTTAATAAAAAAAGAAATAGAAAAGCAATAATGCTTCCTGTATGAATATAACATGCAGAACAATATACACAGACATTCGTAGCTGCATTCATTTTTCTTAATTTTTTTCCACACTCTCTAAACATGTCTTTTTTAATTGACCTTAGCAAGTAGGAAATAAAACAGCCAAGTCCTTGTAACTACAGCTGCACTTAATTTTGTTACTTTAATTATTTTTCTATTTTTTCTTAGCTTTTTTCATTTTACATAAATAACCATAAACAAGATGACGGCCATTGTTTTTTCAGTCCATGCCTCAAGTCAGTTAAAATATGCTTCCGTGAAGCAGGAGACTGATTTTTACAAGTGATACCTGCAAATGAATACCCTTTTGTCGAATGTCTATTCTCAGACTTGGTATCTTTAAAAGTTTAGTTCATTTTCTAAAGTGGTGTAATGCGGTATCCTATGTATACTAGTGGGCTATATGCTCCCTCCCTAATATCTAGGGTAACAAAATGAGTACTAAAGCTTCCAAAGATATTGTGTAACTGCACAAAGCACAAGCTCTCTCAAAACACACATAACTCTATCTACATACAAATACACATATAGCTCTACAAATACTGATTCCTGTGGTTAGTTGATATGCATATGTATAAAAAACATTGATGTTTTATTTAGTTACATTGTGTTAATAGGGATATTTCCACTAGGCCTATAGCTTATTTTCATAATGATTAGATGAAACAGTGTCAGGCCACTGAGAACATTCCTTTTTGGATGTGTCATCCAATTTCTAGCACACGAGCATCTTGGAGATCACCACAGTGGTGGACAGAAGTAAGAATCTATCAGAAGTTTAATACTATGTTGAGAATTAAGTCCTGGTAACATATCCGCCGTAAAATAATTTATCCGTTTATACTCCAACAATTATGTTTTTTCTACCAAATTACCTCCTGTTATGCCAGGAAGTACTTTCTGAAGAACTCTGAATTTAAACTTACGATGTAAACCTTTTTCTGAAATATGTTTGTATAGGGGATTAGTGTCCACACCCCTATGTATATATGAGAAGTACAAATTAATAAAACCTGTTTTAAAAGTTAGGTATAATTATGTATAAATTTATTTTCTATGTGTGCATTGCATGTGTAATTATTGTTTTATGGTGTTTTTAATTGACTTTGATATGTTATTGACTAGCCATTTGAATTTCAGTTGAGGCTTATTGTATATAAGTGGTTTTAAATGCAGTTTAGTGTTAAAGCATTGAAAAAGAGCTTGTCTCGAAAGCTTTGCATTTTGATCTTACTGGTTTATTCTACTGCTTGTTTTTAATAAATTCCTTGTGGTGCATACGGTGTGTCCGTGATATATACCTTGGATACCAGTGGAAGTTTAACAAGACAAGCGTACATCTACCCAGTGCTGGAAAGTGGCTGTGATACTCACCCCAAGGAGTAGTCCTTGCACTCTAAGGACCACATACTAAGTTGTCCATGGTCCTTTCTCTTGATCAATAGATTACACGTGTATGCCAGTTATTCAGTTTCCCTAGTTTTCCAACTTCTGCATTCAGTAAATGAAAACAAAACCTGCTCTACTTTGTGCCTCCTTGTTAAATGCTCTGTACCAGCTATAAACTAATTGTACTCTGTAATAACTGATCTGCGGTTAGGAGGGTCATCGTAGTAGACTTTATTGCTAAATCTCCACTCACTTTGGTCTCCACTTCTACACAGTAACAATTTTCCTTCACAATGCAGTTTACTGTCATGTGTTATTACATTTCTTTTTGTTCTAAGTCCATATAGAACAATGAAAAAAAACATGGCTGTCTGCTATATTTGTATTGATTTCATTCGTCAGGTAAGTTTTATGTATGCTGAGTCTGTACCCTTTAACAAATATGTATGTCATGTCAGTAGCTGGTGTTTTGGTATATGTATAACACTCTTTTGACGTACTGGTTAATCCAGTAAATGTTTTCTAAATGATTGTTTTATGTTGCATTTATCATTGCTAAGCTATGTTATAATACGTTGCTCTACCCAGGTTTATACACTATATTACTGTGATCCTCTGTCAGTACACCCCCTGCTAAACCTATTTTGAACATCTCTCTATTCTTACAATAAATCATATTTTCTTGCTCTGCCTCTTATAATACTCCATGTTTGATTGCTGTGATTCACCGTGGTCCTTCCTCCATTTCCAAGAATAAGTATCAACTTTATTGCCTCGATATAATATTACAGTTTGCTATTGGCCCCCTATAACAGAGTGAGTATAAGCTCTGCAATGGTAGAGTTTTTTGTTGACTCTAGACCAGAAGCTACTTTCAAAATGGATAATTCCTAGGGCATATAAAATACTGCATGATAATTATAGGAATCAATCAGAGGAGGTTAGAAAAGATTGGGAAGAGAAACTAGACAATCAGTTCACAAAGTTCCAATGGGATGACATATGCATGGCTCCCAAATATGCAACAAAGTTAAGGAGATTTAGGAGTTTTGCTTGGAAGTGCTGATGTAGGTATGTTTATACCCCATACAGACTCCAAAGGACTTTTTATCAGGTAAATGGCAAAAGTTGGAGGTGGGATGCCGAGAAAAGAGGGAACAATGAATATATGTTTTGAGAGTGTAATAACTTGGCAGACTTTAAAAATTCCCTACAGAGTACTCTATCAGAAATAGTGGGTGAGAAAATGGGTTTAACTGAGGATTTTTTTTTTTTTTTGAGCTGGGATACTGGATCTGAATTGTCTGGGCATAGTAAGACCTTGTTAACTTTAATTCTGGTGACATTCACCTTAATCCTAGCCCAACTACCACACCCAACATCAAAACAATTCTCTGCCACACACTACTCTACCCCACAATGGTCAACCCCAGACCCCGGTAATCTAACTTTTGCCACCATAAATATTAGATGGATAAGAAGTAAAACTGTTGAAATGCATGCCTAGATTATCCAACAGAAGCCTGATATTCTCATTTTAACTGAGACTTGGCTTAACCCTTGCATAAACAACTCTAAAATTGCATCTTCTACCTGTAATATCATCTGCAATGACTGTATAAAGAAGAAAGGAGGTAGTATTGCTTTACTATTTCCCAACAACTACCACATTTCCCCAGCAATAAAGCAAGACCAAAATACAATTCAGCAGAGCTTCTTATTACTTTCCTGAAAATAAACAAATATAAACAATTATACCATGACCCCCCCAAAACGTGCACGCTGATTGGCCAGCATGCACATTGTAAATCGCCTTATACTAATGGAAAAAGGTCCGGTCGCCCGGACTTTTTTCCATTAGTATAACTCTACTTTTAAAACACTGTCTCGCTATGTTAAATGGGTTTAACATAGCGAGACAGCTTTAAAATAAGCAACGGAGATCTCCGTTGCTTATTTTAAAGCTGTCTCGCTATGCTAAACCCATTTAACATAGCGAGACAGGTTTTAAAAAAAAAGCAACGGAGAAAGCAAGATCTCCGTTGCTTTTTTTACTGTTTCGCTATGTTAAATGGGTTTAACATAGCGAGACAGTTTTAAAATAAGCAACGGACATCTCCGTTGCTTATTTTAAAACTTTTTCGCTATGTTAAATGAGTTTAACATAGCGAAAACAGTAAAAAAAAAGCAACGGAGATCTTGCTTTCTCCGTTGCTTTTGCCCACAGCTCTGATGTACTGCGCAGGTGCGCAGTACATCAGAACTGCCGCGGATGCCAGACATCTGCGGAAGGGCAGTAAACAGGCATTATACTATGCCATTATTTAAGAAAAGTAATAGTTTCTTTTCTTAAATAATGTCATGGTATAATAGCAATAACCCACTTCTGGGTGTGGGTAATGCTGTATTTACCCATGGTTGGCTTTGTTTGGTCCCTCGGGCTTCGCCCTCGGGACTAAACCACGCCAACCGTGGGTAAATCCAGCATTACCCACACCCAGGCATGGGTTATTGCTATAATATGTATTACTGTCCTTTACTGCCTGGCATTTGGCTTAGAGGATTAAGGAGCTGTTAACAAGTTGTTTCCTTTGATCCAGTGGTACAAGGTTTGATTCCCTCAGCCTCCATTGCCCAACTGTGTGACACTATGCAAGTCACTTAACTAGACACTGCTTGCAGGCTGAGTATGAAAAAGGTCCATGGAGATCAGTGCTCTACCCTGGAAAACAAATAACAAAATAAAATACATCCCTCCAAGAAACAATAAAGCTACACTGGAAGACATCCTACATTGGATGTCTAACAATTCCACAAGAAAACAAATGCTACTAGGTGATGCCAATATCAATAAGTTGGATATAACATCTAACTTCCCTACATTTAGCAAGAACTTACTGTATATAGTTTCACACAAATAATTAACAGCCTCAAACATTATAGCAAGACATCAAATTCCTTATTATATTGGATCCTAATATCAGACTCTAGCAAATTTACCATATATACAATGTCAGACTATCTCAGTGACCCTCATCCAGTCTATACAACCAGACTTGCCTTTTGACGATGTATAAACTATATACGGGAATTGATGCCAACAAAGTTTATAGTCATTTAGAAGAAAACTCAATTATGGCAGTAGAACAAAAGGGAAATAAAAGAAAGTCATGTGGAACAAAGGAGCATTTGCTGTAAAATAAAGTTATAGTGGAGAACTGTAAAAAGGGGAAGAATCTAAGTATGGCATGGATTGACTACAAAAAAGCATTTATTAGTATCTCATATTCATGGATAAAAGAGTGCTTAAAAATGTATAAGATACACCCTACACCGATAGACTACATCACAGTGACCATGAAACAGTGGCAGATCATTTTGCAATTAAGCCATGATAAAGGACAGATTACTATCCCAGGGATAAAAATTCAAAGGGTGATATTCCAGTGTGACTCTCTGTCACCCTTGTTATTCTGCCTTGCCATTAATGCATTAAGCTGCTGACTTAACATCTTAGGCCATGGCTACAATTTGGCTCCTAGAAAACAACAAAGTCTAATGACTTCTCATCTTTTCTTTGTCGATGTATTTACGAACTGGAGAAACTGGTCTTTAAGTATGTTACTTTAAGCCTTGAGATTCAGTACTTTGAAGAATGTTTAAACAGGAAAGTGGTGCCCCAGGGTTTGCATACAGTGAAATTCCCGAACTGTGTTACACCGGGGGATGAACTGAGTAAATTATTAATTGACTTATATAATGACACAGGTATGAATATGATGTGCTTATTAATAGCGCATTATCAAAAGGAATCACTTAAAATAAAAAACATCATTAAATGTCTCGATGAGAAAATAAAAAGTTATCATTGTTTACAAGAATTTTTAGTTCTGTATAATGGAGTGAAGGCGAAGGCCAACCGGCACAGAGCTACGATAGTCACCAGGAAACAATCTAAACTCAAGAGAGACATTATGGCCTATCAGACTGATAGGGCATACATTTCTGTTGAAAAAACTGTTGTTTCATCTAATACAGGTTTAGGTGGTGAATCTACTGTTACAGTTTTTGAACAGGCATGTGACATTAATAAAGGCAAAAACAACAAGCCAGCTTCACTAGATAAGCAAACTAGTGAAGTAAATTTAACTTCAAACCAGGAGACTGTCAACAAAGTCCAAAGTGGTTCATTGAGGGTGGAAACGGAAGGTGAAAGATCTGATGACAACAATCGGGTCAGTTATGCTCAAGTTGTCATGGATTCTCCTCAAGAACACCTCCAGGGTCTTTTTCCCTTGAACCATTCACAGAACAAACAGACTTGGAAGTGGTACAATACCACACAAACCAGGGGGAAAGGGAAAGGGAAGAATTACAAAAAAAACAGGTGGTAAAAAAGCACTATGGACATGATTATTGCATTGACATTATTAATTTGTCAGATGTTTGTTTATCTAAAGATTTAGAAAATGTTTTAAAGAAAGGTTTTTCTTTTATACCTGCATGTAGCACGAATATAGGGAGACTTCTTATTGATTTTAGGTTGTATCTGAGGAAGTTAAACTTGAGCAACATCATGCAGGATATTGTAAAAGAATCTATAAACATGCAGGTAGACAATACACCTAAAAAACCTAGTACTTTTAATCCTCCCCTTCAGTCTACTCTGCAGGTTTTTCAAGATATATGCGAAAGAGAATTTAGGAAAATCACACACAGTGGGTATCTGGAAAACCTTACAAAAGAAGAAAAGGATGCACTATATGATCTGAGCAAAAATTCTGAAATCAGGACAATGAGAGCAGACAAGGGTGGAAAACTAGTGGTCATGAACAACTATGATTATGAAAATTCTTTGATGAAAATGTTAGAAGATACAAGCACATACAAAAAGGTTAACATTGGTGAAGTCAAAGATAGTTTCCGAAAGATAGATGTAGCTCTTTTTGACATGTATAGTCAGGATGAATTAGACTATGAGAGTTACAATGATCTATTAGTTGATCATCCAAAAATGGCATCTTTTTTGGAATTCCTAAAACACAGATGAATCAAAGACTTCCACCATTTAGGCCTATTATTTCAGCGAGACATTCTAAAACTGAAAACATTTCTGTTTGGATAGATCATGTTCTCAAACCAGTTGTTCAAAAATCCAAATTTTATTTAAGAGATTTGCGGCATTTGTTAGAAAATCTTAGGAATTTGGATGTCAGTTTAGATGGTACTAGTTTTGGTACTTTAGATGTTAAGTCATTGTACACCTCTATAAACCAACAAGAAGCTGTTGAATATCTTAGGGAATATCTGACTGAACACACAAAATTTGCTAGTACCAAAGTTTTAATACCATTTGCAGTCTAATGAATCTAGTATTAGACAACAATTTTTTTCAGATTCAATAAAAGTTTATACAAACAAATCTCAGGAGTAGCCATGGGGGCAAGGGTGGCCCCTGCTTTTGCAAATTTGGTCATGGCTAATTGGGAGTTAAAATTTCTAACTAGATATTCTAGTTACCCCAAAATACAAGTTTATTATAGATACATTGATGATTTGTTTTTCTTATGGATGGGGACATACAATGAGTTTATGGAAATGGTGGAGGATCTTAACTCTACTACTGATTTTTTGGAATTCAAAGTGAGTGGATTTGGCACATTAATTTCATATTTAGATTTACATTTAAGTATCGACAAAGAAAGAAACACTATCTCCAGCAAAATATTCAGAAAACCTGTCTTTGCTAACCAGTATTTGCATAAGGATAGTCTACATCCAATACATATGAAAAGGGGTGTTGTCAAGGGTCAGATGATAAGACTCAGTAGACTTCCTACAGATGACAACACATTCACCGGTGAACTTTCTTTTTTTAAGGAACTTACTTTTGTCCAGAGGATACATATTAGATTGGTTGAAAATGATAGAGAAAGAAGTTATGGTGTTACGAAAAGGAGTGGCTTCACCTATTTTGTTATCTAACGACATTTGTATAGGTCCAACATTAGAGGCAGTTACCACTGACTCAACCAATTTTATGACAGCATTTCCTTTACCTATAGTCAATGAAATGTGGTTTGTCAAAGAAATAATTGAGAACAACTGGAGAATTTTACTGGGTAACAAGGATTTGGCTGTTTCAGTAGGTATTAGACCAAAATTTACTTTCAAGAGAGAACGTAACCTCAAATCTATACTAGAATTAGACAACAAAAAAGAAGACAGCCATTCCAGGTTAGTTAGTACTAAAAAAGGTACATATGCTTGCAAAAACTGCAAACAATGTAGATTCATTAGTAATAGTTCCTTCATTACTTTACGGTATTTGAATTACACTTTCTGGGCAAAGGACTACTACAATTGTAACACAGAGTTTGTGGTTTATATTGCAAATTGTGTTTCTTGTAACCATTACTACATAGGAAAAACTATAAGAGTTTTAAAGAGGAGAATTTATGAGCACAATTTGGCTATAAAAATAAGGATTTTACGAACTCTTTGGCAAAGCATGCTTCTATATGTGTAGATTTTAAAAAGTTTGAGTTTTTTGTTATAGATAAGATAGACAAAGTTATATTTGGAGGTGATTTGAACAACATTTTGGAATGCAAAGAAGCCTTTTGGCAGTTGTTACTTGGAGCTGATGATGTACCAGGACTGAATGAGTCCATCAATCTTAAATGTTTTTTAAAGAATAGATAACACATACAAAATGTATAAAAAATTGTTTAGATATACTAACAACATGAGTGCATGGATACACATGTATTTTTAAATACAAGTCAAGAAATTTATTTTTTATGTATATAAAACAATATGGTTGATATATGAGGTAATTTCCTGTAAGATCATATATAAAAGGAAATAAGGGTTAGACAGATTTTTTTCTGAAGAAGTTCACTAAATAAATTGTGAATAAAAGCGCTAAAAAACTTGTTTCTAAGTGGTTATTGGATTCACATCTAGATTATAGTTAAAGTCTCCCAAAATAATGGAGGTCTTACCTACAGGACTTTCATCAAGTGCATTTAGGACCATTACATGATTTTAAAGGGGCACAGAGTATAGCCTGTAATAGGCTATAAACTGATAGTTGATCCTGTTTAGTGTAATTTGGAGCTCAATGAGTTTCTTTTCTGGGTATAAAGGAATTTGTCTAGAAGTGATATGTAAAGGAATTTGTCTAGAAGTGATATGTAAAGGAATTTGTCTAGAAGTGATATGTAAAGGAATTTGTCTAGAAGTGATATGTAAAGGAATTTGTCTAGAAGTGATATGGCTCCTAACAAATATGAAGGTGCAGCCAAAGTTTCCGTCAGTTTGAAGTCAGGGTGGGAACCCCGATGTTGAGGGGGCATTAGCCTGTGTTTGTGCAGTGGTCAAAACCAGCTAGGTCAGCATGTCTTGAACACAATGAAGTGAAGTTTCAACAGGCTGAATCCATCTATCCTCTGCCTGCTCCAGCTAATTATCAATTAAAGCCCTCATTTAGTGAGGCTTGCCAGGGTACCACATGCCAGGGTGCCTGCAGGACAAGTGACACTGCCCTGACCTGAAGAGTATATTACCAGACAGGCAGAGATTGAGTGCTCCTCCTGACCTGGTGAGTATGTTGCCAGACAGGCAGAGATTGAGTGCTCCCCCTGACCTGGCAAGTATGTCACCAGACAGGCAGAGATTGAGTGCTCCCCCGACCTGGAGATATGTTGCCAAACAAGCAGAGATTGAGTGCTCCCTCCAACCTGGCGAGTATGCCACCAGACAGGCAGAGATTGAATAATCTGCCCTGACCTAGCAAGTATGTCACCAGGCAGGCAGAGATTGAGTGGTTCCCCCCTGACCTGGTGAGTATGTCGCCAGACAAGCAGGGATTGAGTGCTTCCCCCCCCTGACCTAATGAGTTTATCACCAGATAGATAGAAATTGAGTGTTCACTAACCTGGGAAGTACCTGCTTGGGCTGCTCCATAGGATTTTGAATCTGAAAAAAAAAACGTAAATGGGAGAGAAAGAAAATAATAAAGGAATAAGGAAGGTATAATTAAAAAAAAAAAACAAAGAAAAAGGAACAAATGGAGGAGACTCAGGAGAAAATATACATCATTTTACACAGCATTCACTTTCTTACTTTAAATATTTTTATTTTATAAATGCTAATTTAAGTAAAACAGAATGTATGGGAAGTGCTTATGCAGACTTTTGGATGAATTTGTAAGGGAAGTGCTTATGTTTACTGGCAGGGCAGTGTTTGCTATCAAATAATGGTAGGATTTATATGACGCAGTCTACTACAAAAACAAAATGATCATATTTGTGCTTGATATGCATTTGTTTGCAATATTACACTGAGAATATCCTTTATAAATATGTCTAATAAAGTCATTTAAAGACATAATACTGCACTTATACAATGAAATTTGTCTTACTCTTGCTTGCAATAATGTAATGAATGCACTCTATTACTTCAGCAACTATTTTGTATTAATTATTTCTTTATAAACAGGGTAAAATCAGTTAACTTATTCAAGCCTCTAGAGCCTTTTTTCTATTTTTCATGTTTACACCCACAGATACTTATGGCATTCAGTCATGTTTTGGGTCTGTCGTCCTTAATTGAGTCAGTCACTAATTAATAATTAGTAGTATTAGAAAGTACAAAGTTATACTAAGATTATTAATATCAGATGTTCTGCTGTGGATAAATGAATGACTGATTAAAAGGTCTATATCATATTATCGAATGGTCAGTTCCACGAACCTCCATTCGTCGAACTGACAACATCGAACATTCAGTCAAATGAAAGTGAACAGCAGCAAAGATTTCAAACTGGGAATGGTGTTACTTGGCCAACATTGCAACTGTCACACACACCTTAATATGTAAAACTGTCTCAATATAACTGGCCATTTATACTGAGAGCAAGTCTTTTGCAATCAGGGCCATTATTGTAGGGCATAGTGTGAAATACCCAGGTGGGAGAAAGAAAATTACACTGTCAATGTAAAATTACAATATGCTATACTAGAGATATTGACAGTTATTTGCTAGTAATTATGAAGATACTACATATTTCCATATGTACTACTATTTCTAAAACTGAGTGACTTACAATTGCATGGCATCAAATAAAGCCTGATGATGTTGAAAAACTGGCATTTATATTTGCACTCTAAGTTGCACATCTTGAGAGATATTCAGGGTTATTTATATTGTTAGTTATACAAATAAACGTACATCTTCATACATTTGTAAATATCTTAGTAAGAATGCACACAGAAAGCAACGTTTTGCTTTCATGTGAAAGCTTAGATCTGGCTAACAAAGTTAAGTTGACAAACTACATTTAAGTTGCACAGTTTCAAGATATGACAATTTGTGAAACACTAGATAAAAAAATATCATTCTGGTTTTGTATTCATAACAATATATTATATCACTGATGCAAAGACTGTGACTGTATTGACTGTTATCAATACAAAGCTGTTTAATGTTTTTGTTTGTACCATTTTAATAGCTTTTATTGTTCACAAAACATTTGCATTTTTTTTGCGTTATGTTTTAAACTGATTTCCCAGAAAATACTTTGGAATGTAACAATGAGTGTAGACTACTAGAGGCATGTCATTCCACATGAGTTAAAGACTGAAACACTGTACTTAAATACTGAAATATCTAACTCTTGCTTGCAGTAACATGCTGAGTGCACTGTACTGCTTCAGTTACTATTTTGTATTAATTATTTCATTACATGCCACATGAGTTAAAGACAAAAGTATTGCAGTAATACAGAAGAGTAGCTAGGGCAGGGCAAAGGGGGCAAATGCATAGGGTTCAAAGTGTTAGAGGGGAAGGTCTGCCAATCTTGATTGCTCTTTAATGCAGACCTGATTTGAAAAGCTGGTATTACACTTGTGGTCATACCCAAGTGCTGTAGTGTTCCCTGTGTAGTCATAAGATGTAGCAAACAATTTAAAGCATTTCTTAGCTTTTTTTTGAATCTTAAACAAATCTGAGTGCTGCAGCCCTTTCCATGCAGAGTAAAATATATTGTTACATAAACCTGAGAGTTTTAGTACACTATGCTACATATAAACTGTAATATATGTAACAAATGTAACAAGAATTTGATACGATTTTAAAATAAAAAAAAATGTTTTTTAATTAACTAAAATATGAGGAAGGTGGAGGGTCTGGGCAGGTTGAAGAATTCTGACCTGATTGAGTCTTACATTTCACGAGTCCCTGGTACCTATTTTTGGACTTCATGGGTCAGGAGACAGGGGGCTGCTCTCTGGTTACATTTTTTTTTTTGGTCTTCACTTGACGAGTGGGTTGTGTACTGTACTGTAGCAGTTTTGTATGCTGAAGTCCTGTTTTTTAAGTAGGCACTAGTTAAACAGTTACACCTCCACATGTACATACTGACAAATCACACACATGCTTGCAGTAATGTACTGAATATACTCTAGTGCTTCAGTTACTGCTCTGTATTGACTTTTTCCCCATATATGAATGAAAAATTACAATTAAAATTGATCAACTTGCTGCTCCTGGAGGAGGAAAACTGGTGTTGTACTTAGTCTTCTCCCTTCTCGTGGTCTCAGGATGCTTCTTCAGAACTAGTTAGTTCCACTGGGTGGAAGAGTTTCCCTCAGGTCTTATAATAAATTCAAATACTCAGTTCTTGTAATAAAGATACAGTCAGTTTTTTTATATGGATCCCTTTATTTGACAAATTAGCGCTGCTTAGAAGACTGATATTCTTATATTTTTTTAAATCCAAGTTTTATGTTTAATACGACCTATAGAAAGTGAAGTGATTGTGCATATATGTGTTTTAATTGTAAGGTACTGAAGTAGTAGGCATATGTTGTTGGCTGAACATATATGTGTCCTTACTTGAAGAATAACAGATGATAGTATTATGAGTACATGAAAATGGTATGGTTAGGTGAAGAATGAATCGGTTAAAAAGTCATTACTTTACTATTGTTAATGTATTTATGATACTGCAGACATTAGTATAACACAACTTTACTTTGCTGGACTGAGATTTTGCATGTATATATAATTACAGGGTTTTTGTTAACTTTTTTAAAAAAGGATGGAATGCATACATGGTTAATTTTCTGTTGTTTGACAGAAGATTACATTAACTTTTTTGTGGATGATTGTGGCCTTTTTCCATGTGTTGTTAAGATGTGAAATGAGATCAAAGCAGAAAAAGGACAACTTCATCCATGAGGAAAATTACATCCAACATGACAGTCATTAGGACATATGGGAAATGTCTGTTTGATAAAGGGGGGCCCAAACAAGCTGAGAGGACAAAAGTCTGGAATCAAATTGACATAGACATTAATACAGTGGGTGACAGAAAATGCACATTAACACAATGCAAGAAGACTGCAAATGATATGGTGATAGAAGCAAGGTGAGGTTGAATGCAATTGCATTCACCAGTATGGGGGGAGGGGGACTCCAACAATTATCCCTCTAAGACCAGGTGAGTAATACCATTTCTCCATCCATAAGGATGATTATAACACACAAGATTTATTTATTTATTTATTGCCATTTGATTACCAGGAGAGTCCGACTGTTTAGAAGCCCATTTTCAGTGGAGGCCTGGGAAGTAAAGCTTCAAATTATTATAAAACATTTTAAGAACAATAATTTTACAGTCTCCAAAATCAAATTGTCTGCAGTTTAAATAATTGCAACAAATTAGACATAATATAAATAACATTGGTTATGAATTCCTACAAGTTCATAGGTTCATAGGTTCATAGGTTTATACTAGGCTATCTGCCCTAAGGCATTTATAAGCCTAGCCCAAATTTTTGTGGCTTACGCCACCCCTTATATGAAAAAATACTGTGCCCATTAGTTTGTTGTGTCTCTGTCCAGCAGTGACACAGAGATGATTCCCGGGGTAAACCTACGATCTCCCATCCACAGGTCTAGATTTCTCTTGAACAGAGTCAGCGAGGTGCTCTGCCTCACATGGACTGGGATTTTATTCCACAGCATAGGGAGTCTCTGAGTGATAAATCTATCCCTCCAGCACGTCCTATTTATATCCGTGCTAAGGTTTAAGTCGCTTGCTCTAGTGGTTTTGGTGGATTTGGATTTTTTGAGGTGGAGCATGTCCATTAATTCCGGGTTGGACGTGGCCTTGTATGTCAGGCACATGTCACCTCTGAGCAGACGGTATGCGACTGAGTAGAGCTGGAGTTTCTTCAATCTGGCAGCATATGACAGATTTTGGAGTCCCTTTATCCTTTTGGTGAGGAACTTTTGGGGTCTCTCCAATTGCTGCAGATGTCGGGTGAGATACATCCCGAATGGGGCATTGTACTCGATCATTGGTCTGATAAGTGAAGAGTACAGGGGAACAATGACCTCACTAGATCTGGATGTGAATCCCTTCATGATCAGGTGGGCAATGTAGAAGGTCTTTCTAACCACTTTAGCAATGTGAGTGTCAAAAGAAAGGCCACTGTCAACCTGGGTCCCCAGGTCCCTGATAACCTCTTCTGTGCTTAGTGGATTGCCACCTATATGGTAGCTTGGGGTTACCTTGTTTTTCCCGAAGGGTATGACTATACATTTTTGGCGTTTAACTTCAGGCCATGGCTCTGGCACCAGCTATCTGTTTCCGTGAGTCCCTTCTGAAGGATATCCGTGTCCGATGCACTTTCCACTATGGCGCCCAGTTTGCAGTCGTCTGCAAACTTTGTCAGCCAAAGTCCTCCCATGCTGGCCTGTACTTCTGAGAAGTAGATGCCAAACAATAGGGGGCCAAGGACCGAGCCCTGTGGGACACCACTTGTGACCGGCTTGGAGTCTGACACAGCGCCAGCAACTCTAACCCTGTGGGTTCTGTCCTTAAGCCAGTTTGCAACCCATCTTGTGACATATGGGTTTACATTTAAGCTGGTAAGTTTTTCTACAATCTGTTCCAGACGTGCCAATAATCCACAAACTAGGAAAACGAACAAAGGCCAAGCAGTCGAACACTCCCAAGATCAGCCTACCCACCACAAACAATGTGAGCGAAGTACACAACCAAGCCCTCGGTGAGCTCAACGTCCCACCCCCCCCAGACAACAATACGACAATTAATATTTAGAGAAATTATAGACAGTTTGTAGAGAAATTAAAGGTAAGTTAGTCTAATACAAACAGGAACTGCAATATGAAGTGAGGGAAAACAGGCTTATAGTGTATTTAGAGAGAAATTCAGGGAAGAGAAGTTGATGGAAGTAAGTGAAGGAGGGAGAGTAAGGAGTTATAAGGAATGAACAGGTACTTGCTCACATTTAGGGATATAGTTTATACTGGCTTTGAACAAGAACACAGTCAGATTTTAGATAGGAAGTATTTCAGAGTGGTTTTGAAAGATAGGAGGGAGAGCATTGACTTAACAGATACAGATGAGTTTCAGGCCTTAGCAACCTTTTATGTCTACAAACAATGCCCAGCAGATTTGATTGGTTTGTAGACAGACAGGAGATTTTGGTCACTGGATCACAATGACTGACTGGGAACAGAGTTGTGTAGTTGTGGAGTGCTGGACAGACAGACGGATGCTGGATAATTTTATAGGTGGGAAAAAGCTATGTATATGTTAGTTGATGAGGCAGTTCTAACCAATTTAGGCTTTTTAGTGCTATACATGGTGGAATCTGAAAGGGATATTTGCTACAAATTTGCAACTTTGTTATATGATTGTTCTAGTTTTAATTTTTGTGAAGCCTGGAGGTTAGCGAGGAGGACAGCACCATAAAGAAGTGTTGGGACTAGATAAGTAGTGGAAAGTGTAGTTTTAGTTGTGCCAGTGAGAAAGATTTTGGCTCCATAAAGGATACCTTGTTTTGATGAGTTTTTCATATGGAATTTTGGCTGTGCAGGTCAATTGTGAGATTTTCATCCACTATCACCCCGAACACTTTGCTATGCAAAGTGACTTCAGTGGTTATATTATCAAGAGAGAGGACTTTAAATTTTGTTTTTTTTCATGAGAGAGGGATTTGGGGAAAAAAGTAGTAGTTGAGGGTGAGTTGTGAGTTACAAAGCCATGTTTCAGTGGCTGTTAAAGCTTCCTGTGTAATATTTTGGAGATGTACCATGTTGTCAGATGTACAAATGAGACTGGAGTCATCTGCGTATTGTATTAGGGTGGCAAGTTTTGTGGATGTATAGAGGGAGTTGGTAAAAATGTTTAGTGGAGGGGTCCAAGGGTAGAGTCTTGTGGTACACCAGTGGTGACAGGGATGTAAGGACAGAGCATGTAGTGCCATTTTACTGACTGATACCTATCGAACAGGTAGCTTTTGTACCGCAGAAGGGTGGGCTGAGAGACACCTAGCGAGGACATTTGAAGTAGAAGTTTGCTGTGACAAACTATGTCAAAGGCTTTAGACAAGTCTAGAAATAAGGAAGAGACTAGTTTGCCATTATGTCTAGCTTTATTGACAGCATGAATATAGGTTAGAAGAGCAGTGCTAGTGCTATGGAAAGGATGGAAGCCATGTTCTGTAGGGGATAGGAGTTCTTCATGTAGGAGATAGTCTAGGAATTGTTTTTGAATACATTTTTCAAGTATTTTGGCCAGAGGCGATAAGATTGCTATAGGTATAAAGTTATTAATGTCTGTTGAATTTCCTCCTTTATGGGGAGGGATAATATGTGACTGTTTCTTGAGATAGGGAATGTGTGATTCCTTAATTGACCTATTTATAAGGTTTGAGTCTGGATAGGCAATGATACTGGCAGCTATTTGTAGGTACTCGCTTGGAAGGTCATCAGCTGAAGAAGAACACGGGTTAAGTTTGTTTAAGAATAGTTTTATATTGAATGTGGGCACAGGTTTGAAGATGAAAGAGGATATGGTGATATGTAGCTGAAAAAGAACACAGGTTAAGTTTGTTTAAGAATAGTTTTATATTGAATGTGGGCACAGGTTTGAAGATGAAAGAGGATATGGTGATATGTAGCTGAAGAAGAACATGGGTTAAGTTTGTTTAAGAATAGTTTTATACTGAATGTGGGCACAGATTTGAAGATGAAAGAGGATATGGTGATATGTGGCTGAAGAAGAACATGAGTTAAGTTTGTTTAAGAGTAGTTTTATACAGAATGTGGGCACAGGTTTGAAAATGAAAGAGGATATGGTGATATGTGGCTGTTGGACAAGGATGGGATTAGATGTTGAGGAATCCTTGGTTAGAGATGTGATATTATCTGTAAAATAAGAGTTGAACTGTACTGCAATTTGGAGTGGTAAGTTATTGGGATAGGGGTTTTGGTTGAATTCTTGTACTCGATGTATGATTTCTCAAATAGATATCCAAATGTTGTTATGGCTGCGTGTAGTATTATTCTGGAAGTTATTATAATATAGTTTTTTGTCTTCATGTATTCCCTTTTCAGTATTATTGAGAACTATTCTGATGTTTTCAAGATATTGACGTGTTTTATATTTTTGCCATTTTTTCCATGATTTTTCTCCATCTGCATTAGCATTCCACTGTTTTTGGATAGCCAAATTGTGTTATCTGTTTTTAGTCTCTTCCTTGTAGGAGGTACAAGGCTATTTAGGATATTGAGAAAAGTTGTACTGAATTCATTTACAACATTGTCTAAGGGGAGGATATTTAGGAAGTTCTAGTTAATAAATTATAGTGTAGTAACAAACATTTCTGGGTTAGTCTTAGAAAGGTTATGTATTATTCTATAAACATCATGTTTAACTGGATGTGTGAGATGCCTGGTCATATAGACTGGGAGATGATCACTGAGAGAGTCTGACATTGCACCAGTGGTGGAGTATTTACTAGGATTTACTCTAATAGGGAATTTGATGTCTTGCTATAATGTGTGAGGTTAGTAATTAGTTGTGTGAAACCATATAAGTTCATACTAGATGCAGGGGACTTTGAGTTTATGTCCAACCAATTGACATTCACATGACCTAGTAGTATTTTTCTTGTGGAAATATGGATATCCGTTGTAGAATATTTTCCAGTATAACTATATTGTCACCAGGAGGGGTGTATTGGACAGTAATACATATTTGTTTATAATTGTTTATTTTGAGGAAAGCAATAAGAAGCCCTGCTAAACTGAGTTTTGGAATTGGTTTGCTGTAAGAGGGAATGTGGTAGGTGTTGGGAAATATTAAAGCAATACAACCACCTTTCTTCTTAATATGGTCATTACAGATGATATTATAGTCAGGAGGTATAACTTTGGAGTTAGTTATGCTGGATTTAAGCCATGTTTTAGCTACAGCGAGAACATCAGGCTTACATTGGGTAATCCAGGCATGTAGTTCAACAGTTTTATTTCTTATGCTTCTATCATTTATTGCAGCAACATGAGAGCACTAGGGTTGGGAATGGCTGTAGTTGGGTTAGAAAAGTGTGTGGTAGAGAATTATCTTTGTATTCACTGTGTTAGGTGAGGCCAGGATTAAGGTGTATATCTCCTCCTAGAAGGATTTTAGTATATAGAGGAATTATGCATACTTGTTTTTTTGGAGAGGATTCTTGTTCTTGGGGCTCTTAATTATGTTTTGGTTTGAGATGAAGTGCAGATAATCAGTCTATAGTTGGAATAAAGATGAGGGCCAATATTAAATAGGGTTAGTACAATGTGTGGAGAGAGTAAAGAGGAAGCATGGATCATGGATGGGACAGAGTGGGACAGATGTTGTGAGATATTGCTGAGTCATAGTATGATGAAAGATGGCACAGTATGGGGAGAAGAACAGAGGATAAGCTAAAGATTAACATAATTAAGTACAGGAATCTGTATTTTATAGATGTTAGGTAGTGGGGAAGTAGCAGTGAAGAAGGAAACAAGAAGCTGCAGGACAGCAGGAGATCCAGTGATGGTGGATTCTGAAAGCTGGAAGAGGATAGGTAAGGAGAGAAGTGTTTTGAATAAAAGAAGAGAGTTAGGCTGTCCTAGTATCTTCTCTAGAATAAATCAAATAAATACAATCCAACACAGCAGCCGAGGTTGGAGGAAAATTTAATAAAAATATTCCCAAGACAATAAATGAGCTTTTTTGTCTCATAAGAGAGACTTCATCTCTAGAATATAAGGAATAGAGTGGTATGAAAGGCTACAGTATAATGATATAATCAAAATAATAGAAGAAATGAGGGTTTATTTGGGAAAAGTAAAAGACACAATGTGGAATAAATAGGTACTATTAGAGATGACAGTAATTATGAATGGATATAATGCAAAGGTATTAGAAATGGGGCTAAAAATTAAAACTGAGATAGGAAACTAGGAAACAATAACAGAAGTGTATATATAGAAGTAGTAAGATCATTTGGGGAAGGTTTTAGAATAAGAGTCACAAGTGAAATGTGTATGTAGGAAGAATAATACTAGGGTATGAGATGGTCAGTGGAAACTGGGGATAGGGAAGGACAGCAAATTGAAGCTAGGCATAGCTAGTCTTAACATAGTGGGCTTCCTACCCACAGGTCAAATTAAACTGAGAACAATTGGGTTATAGCCAGTATAAAGTAATTAGCAAAGAGATGACAAGTTAAAACAGTTTTTTCTGTCATTTCCTGAAGCTAAATAACTGACATATGCAGCATACTATATTGGTCAATAAAAAGGGAACCGTGGCCAACTTAGTAAGAGGTCCTGAGGGTACACAGACTATTTCACAGAGACTTTCAATCACAGAGCAGGCATGTATTTAACTGATTAAATTAATCTACAGTAACGTTCTTCATAATAAATGTGTTTACAATATACAATGGCAAAATTCTCAGTAAACTTGAGGAGTAGGGCCTTGTGGCAGACCTCATGCAGTATCAAAGTCAGATGTAGTGACCGCTGGCTCTGAAATGAAAGAAAGAGAAAAACTATATTAAACTGTGGATACTGGCTTTTACCAATGTCTGCAGCAGCATCACTCGTCAGGATGGTTGGTTTAAAAATAGTAACATGTTTATATACTGAATTGAATACTGACATTACATTAAACACACGGTTACAATCCATAACCAAACCTTCTAGATCTGCACAGAATGACAATAAAGGCAGAGTTCACAGTAAGTGTCCTCCACAACTCTTTAATAAGCATAGAGTAGTTTCTGATATTTCTTTTTAGTAATGTCTTCAAATCATGTTTTTACAAGATCAGCAGCTGAAACAAACAGTTCCACTATACCGGTAAATTTGGAGGATATCAGTAGCAGAATGGCCACTGAAGATGATGATGATAACAGTTATATTTATGAGGCAGCTTGTAGAAAGCGGCACGCAGTCCCCAAGTTTAATGTCAGGATCTCAAACCCCACAACATGGTAGTAACTCTGCAAGAAATGACAGTGAATCACGAAGTCAAGGACATGCTGGACATTACATTCACAGTTTCACAGGAGGAAAGCCCATGGATCTCAATATCAGTATCTCCAAACCCAGATGAACACTTTCAGGATTATGACAGACATTCAGAAGTAAAAGTGTCCACAGTGAGGCCTTTAAAAGGGGAGACTGGTGCAGAAATAGGTTACTGCTTCCACAGGAAACATGTAAATATTGTCTGCCCAGCAGCAAGTATAACATTGCTAAGGGTCAAAGCATGGTCACAGAGAGTCACTTGGAAATGTTCAGAGTCTTCCAGGGTATGTGTGAGGATTTTCAGCACAACTTACAAAATGACAAAGAATAGGGATAATGCCATGATCACAATGATATGTAGTATGGTAGCATACCAAACATCATGGCCACCTTCATTCATGTACCAGTCAGGACTCTCCAGACTCAAGTAGGATTCAGTCTTGGAAGTGGAAGTGGATGGTATACTGTCAGGGCACATGGGGCAGATTACATGAGACTATACGTTCCTCTCAAGTAAGTACTGCAATTATTTGGGGGAACAAGCACAACAGACTTCATACAGGTCATGCCAGTGTTTATCTACACCAAGCAGAGCCTCTCATTTGTGATCCAGATCACATTCTCACAGCACTATCAGATCAGTGTCTGCAGGATCACCAACATTAAATAGATCATGACATTGGACCAACTCACCATACAACTCTCATGACAGACCATCTTCAAAATCACTTCCACTATCACCTAGCCTATCTTTAGGAAATGTGTATGACACATTTGACATTGACCTTGATGTAACAGCAACAAAAAAGGTGGGGTGTGTTCTTAGGACACTTCAAAACCTTATGCATTTTGTTCATGTAATGGCCCTTTTCAAACCCTCAGGTAACTGTGTTAAGAAATATGTATGGCACAACATAATGCTGAAGTCATTAACACCATTCATACAGCTGCCAGTTACCCACAACTCCAAACAAGTAATACATAGAGCCAGATCCAGCACTAGGCGGGATAGGCATTTGTCTAAGGCCGCATGACTGGGGAGGGGGCACTGGCCAGGAGGCTTCAACATTAATGTTTTAGTTAAGTAATAATATTTAAAAAAAATACTTATTAACACAGTGGTGACAGTCTCTTCTCCTTTAAGGAGGACCATGTGTAAGTCGCACATTTATTTATTTCCAGTTTGTTTACTGGGGAGGTCCACTGGGCTCAAGAGCCCATTTTCAGTGGAGGTCCAGAGAGAAAAGCTCCTCAAAACACAAGTTACATAGCATATAGAAATAAAACGTTAAAAGTTACCTAAAGATATTGACAATTATAGCAAAAATTTCCATTTCATTACAGTATGGGGAAATGGGGATCCCTGGGGGGAAAGGATCCTAGAAGCAAGTTACATTACAAGACAAAAAGCAACAATTACAAAGTTACATAGCATAATGAAGAGAAACATGAGTAATTGCAGTCATTATGGAGTTTTACAGTAGAGCAGCAGGAAGAGTTGTTGAATGAGAAGGTGTTGATTACTTATTTGGTAAGATATTAAAGTGAGAGTTTGTAGGAGAGGATGAGAGGCATAGAATATGAGGTGGGAGGGGGGATAGGTTACTGCTAAATAGTGAAGGACTATAAGAAAGGTTAGAAAGGGAAAGGAAAGGATTAGCCTGCAGAGTAGGAAGAGGGGAGGTAGGAGGTAAGGGGTGAAGAGTGCAGTTACATTTTCTACAAAGAAGTAGGTAAGAGTGAAGAAGTCTTTTGAAGTTGTTTAGGTTTTCACAGGCTCTCAAGGTAGAGGGCAAACATACGCATGTCAATGCAGATGTAAACACATTACATATGTACACGCAGAATTTAAACTAGCTGTTCCATTGAGGGAGAAAGTAAGTTTTATTTACTTATTTATTTATTTTTATTGATTGATTTATTTATTTACATTTGTTGACTGGGAGTGTCTAACTGGACGTAGGTCCATTTTCAGCGGAGACCCATGGAGAAAAGCTCCACAGTTAAAATAAACAGACAATAGTTATATTGGATTACATAGCGATTAACAATTTAACATAGCAATTACTTACAACATATTTACAGATGAAGAACATAGTACATCAGTAGACAACTAGAATCTTTATCTATGAAGTACATAACAGACATTAACAAATGTTACAATAAGAAGTTCCTGCTGTATAATAAGTACTAGGCTTATGAAGTGTGAGTGTGTGTGTGTGTGTGTGTGTGTGTGTGTGTGTGTGTGTGTGTGTGTGTGTGTGTGTGTGTGTGTGTGTGTGTGTGTGTGTGTGTGTGTGTGTGTGTGTGTGTGTGTGTGTGTGTGTGTGTGTGTGTAATTTAAACTAGCCATTCTGTTTGTCATTTGTCTATGCGAGAGAATGTGTGTATGTGTGCATTCATGTAATTTAAACTAGCCATTCTGATCGTATGAGAGAAAAAGTGTATGTTTGTGTTTGTGTTTGTGTGTGTCTGTGTGTGTGTGTGTGTGTGTGTGTGTGTGTGTGTGTGGAGTTGCTGTATGAGACAGAAGGTGTGTGTGTGTGTGTGTGTGTGTGTGTGTGTGTGTGTGTGTGTGTGTGTGTGTGTGTGTTGCTGTGAGAACAGAGAGAAGGTAGGTGTATGTGTGTGCTTGTGTGTGTGTTTACCATATCTCTCAACTGTCCATATTTAGACTCATAGTTTTGGTGTGTTTGCCATAAAATGTGTGGTTTTCTGGCAAATCATAGAGGACTGAAGTCAATAAATAATGATATATACATATATATATATATATATATATATATATATAGAGAGAGAGAGAGAGATGAGGTTTAGACTTCATATCCTTTAGAAAATGCATACTAACATAATCCCTTTTATTATAGTATCTTTCTAAGTCTTCAAGATCAATATTTAAATTCTGTCCCTACTTTTGCCCCATTGTATCACCATTATTTTAGGATTTGTCCAGATTTCTTGCACTAAGAGGTTGAGAGGTATGCATACCTATCAACTGTCCATATTTTTGCAGAATGTCCAGATTTTTCCCTCATATTTTTGGCCTGCTCCTCATAAAAATTGTGGTTTTCTGGCAAATCACTGAAGATTGAAATAACTAAATAATGTCATACACTTAAGTTTTGGACTTCATTTCCTTTAGAAAATGCATGCTGAGACAAATGCTGTTTTTCTATCACTTTCTAAGTCTATACTGGTCATATTTAAAATCTCTCTGTATTTTTGGGCCTTCGTTCCCCCATTTTTTTAATCTTTGTCCAGATTTCTTGTGCTAAGAGGTTAAGCGGTATGCAAGTATGGTATGTAATGCCCTAGTCAGGGGGTGGGGGCAGACTAATAAATTAACTTGATCAGGCTTGACCCTCTAACTTGGTTACAGGAGACAAGAGCCTGAATCTTCTACACCAACTACCAGACTGCTGATGGAACTGAGAGTTTGACTTTCAGTACATTTTCAGGGAACTGGGAGTTTCAGTGCATTTTCATGCAATTGTGAGTCTCAAAGGAAAAGAAGTTTACTGTTGCTCATGCTAAGTCTGTTTTCAATGTGCAGCTAACTTTCTTGCTTAGCAAATGGCAGTCACGGTTTGTTATAGAATTTGAAAGCAGTGTTAGTAGCATAATTGCCTTTAGTGCAGAAGTCTGTAGATTCTACTCACACACTATGTAGATGGAGTGCTGATATTGCAGTGCCTTTGATTACTGATTATTTAGTATATTTAAAGGGGGATAGGGGTTCTGCACTCCTGAGTGTCATTCTCTGTATGAGATGCATAGTAACTATGAACTTGTTGGTTTATCAGTCATTCCCTATAGCAATATAACCAGCTTATCATTTTTCTAAATAAAACATAGGCAATTAATTCTTCAAGAGCAGCAGGCACTAAATTTATAGATGAAACACTGAAATGTAAAGTAATTTATCAGTAGCAACTGTTTCAATAATTACAGATATCTTGAATGCAGAATTGTTTGAATGACTTCTACTTCTGCAGCGATTGTGCTTATTGACTGACATTGGTGGATTGTAATGACATCAGTCTGGGTGGCCTTTTATGGTTCAAATTCTCTGAAATGGGTAGTTTTGTCATTATTGGTTCATACATTTTGTTTCATTGCTTAGTGGAAGAATGTTCAAAACTACAAATTTAAAACATTCTAGCAATTGGTGCTGTATTATACAAGGAATATAATTTAATGCACTCAGGAAGGTGAATCAAAGAACACATATATATGTATGCATGGCCTTAAAAATGTGTGCAAGGAGCCCTATGGTTTGAAAACAGCCCAAAGGTAAACCTAATCCTCCACTGGTCAGATGCATTTTTTTAAATGTGGGTTTTAATATTATTTCAATGAATGAGATTTTTAAGGGCAGAGATGTTTACTCCTCATGATATGTCTGTTTTTATTGTGAGACTGTATTGTTTGTTTAGTAGTTGGCTATCAGTGTTGGTGCTATTTTATTGTATTTCAATATCTGTAAAAAATGTAGAAGTAAATAAGGAAACAGTATGCACACTGATACATTTGAACAGTATTTGTGGTACTTAAGGAGAAACAGTCAAGTAATGGACTACTGGAATGACTGGGGATGGGTCTGCTGTTTGGGGGTCTCTAGTTATACCAAAGTTTTCATGGCAACATATTAATGAGAAAATTACAGATTAAAAAGAGTATCCTGCCATGTTAATAAACACTGCTGCCACTTCACCCTCACCCCTGCACCAATGATATTTTATGCCTCTGATATCACGAATTATTGTGTATAACAAAATACTCTGATATATAGTATATCAAAAGACCAATAAAATAATCTGATATACAGTACATAATCAGACAACATAAACTTAGAAAATATTGCATAATAAAAAAAAATGAAACTTATCATTAAAATGCAAGTAGGAGATGTTTATATGGGAGTACAAAGGAAGCTGACAGTCATTTTTAAAAATTTGGTTTGTGGAAACTGAATACAGGTTTGACTCTTCCCTAGAGAAAAACTTGTATGATTTTTGTTTTTCAAACGCCTTTATTGAATTATCACTTGTGACATAGGCAAATTTACATTCATATAAAAGTAATCAAACTATATTAACATAAACATTATACATCATATATTTTGCTATATATCATATAATCTTAGCAATATTACATAAATTATTCAGTTCCTGCTTTTATTGTCATGAATGAATAATTTCTCACAAAACCATGGAACATTTTATATAATGATGTTCATATAGTTATATACCAAAGATAAAGAAGATAAAAAGAAATACACACATCAGAATTTTTTCTTGTGCTTACTCTTAAGTTATCAGTGAAAGCTGTTATGTTATTTAAAATGCATGAGGAAATGTAATATCACTGTGTGTGATATTGAAAAACATTGGATTGTGCTAGTTTATCGGGGTAGAGCACTGGTCAGTTTTGACCAATGTAAGTCTCAGCCTGAGATCAAAAACTGACCAGACATAGTAACAGACAAGATTACAATAACACATAAGTGACAGCAGAACAGTACAATGATAGAGTAGTGTTTTGAACACAAAGTAAATCTAATGTATTAATTTCCAGTATGTACAAATGTTTCAAAACACTTGTGAAAATAGAGTAGAATAAATTAGAGATGTGAAAATGAGCAAAGGATCTTAGTGCTCAAGTTAGAGTGGAGAAGAATAAAGTAGATTTAAGTGATTTGACCTAATTGATAACATAATATATGATAACCCATAATCAAGTGTTAACAATGAAAGACTATTTCATTAATACCAAAACCTTTTTCTGCCTGTAAAGTGATAATTCACTTCAACTCCTCATTTTCAGTTTTGTCATTAATACATCCCCCTCTAATACTTTTATTAATAAGTTGCATGTCATATTTTTGAATTTATGGTGCTGCAACTTATTAATAAAAGATTTTGGTATTAATGATAGTGTTTCATTGGAGTCTTTCCTAAAGACTCATAAATTAGCTCATTAATGTGTCCAAATCACCATGGAGATTGTTTTTTTTTTTGTTTGTTTTTTGCTTGTTGTTTGGTGAGTTTAAAAATGACTGTTTTTTTAAGTTTTTATGGTCTGACAAAGTACATATCATCACAAAAGCACTTACCGATGTTTAATAAACAGTGGAACCGCAGCCTTAGTGGTCTTATTCTACTTTATTTTGGATTTTTATTGTTATCTTTTTATGCATGTATTTCATCAAGTGAGACAGGTCCTCCATCCTAATGCAAGACTCTTGTAGTATTGCACATGTATTCAAAGGACTGGTAAATGTCAGAACTTCTCATCATGCAGCCTATATCTAAGCAAACTTCACTGTTTCCAATCATCTGTATTTATGATACGGCCCCTACATATGACAACAATGGAGTGTACGACTGGAGACTACAATGCAGATTCCCCGGTGCAACATAGGAAATACTGAGAGAAAAACATGCATGCATTACTAGTTTATGCTCACGACAAACATCAAGGTGATACATGTTGCTAATTTGTCCAGTATCAGTAATAGGAACTTTACTAGTCATGAGGCATTTAACATAGCGAGACAGTTTTGAAAAAAGCAACGGAGAAAGCAAGACCTCTGTTGCTTTTTACAAACTGTCTCGCTATGTTAAAGGAGTTTGACATAGAGAGACAGTATGAAGTAACAGAGATCTTGTGTTCTCCATTGCTTAAAAAAAGTTATAGTAATGGAAAAAGTCCGGGCGACCAGACCTTTTTTGCATTACTATAACTGATTTACAACGTGCACGCTGACCAATCAGCGTGCACGTTTTTGAATATTAATGGGGGGTCGTTGTATAATGCATAATTTATCATTTCTATAATATGCAAGGAGGGGCCTAGGGAGATATCTTTTAGAATTGTTCATGTTTAGGCACGCCTTGATAGTTTGGTATAAGGTAGTAGGCCGAGAGTACACTGGTTTGGAATCTGGTCCAGAATATTCACATTAAACTCCATATGGAAATGAAATGAAGGAACCATGCAATAAAATCTTTCCTTTAATGAGAAGGGGATTCAGCAAGCAGTCATTAATAAAACATTCCTCTGCTGTTTCTAGGCCTGACAACGTGTGGTTATTCCTGATGGTTCTATGTTACTGTTGACTCAAACCAAGTTAATAGATCATTTATTATTTTGTGAGCATTGTAAAATTTAAGTTAGACATAGGCAACAGTCAAGTATTTATTTATTCATTCATTTATTCATCTATTTATAGAATGGGATATTTCTACTGGCCAGATCTCACTTTCAGAATGAACACAATAAGAGAAGTTGTATACAAAACAGTTATATAATTTTATTTATTTAACATTTGTTTACCAGGGATACTTAATGAATAAATACTAATTCATTATCATTGCAAAAACAGGAGAAGAATACGCACGTAAAAATATTTTCAAATATTTACAGTGTATGTTTAAACATGGCAGAACTACATAAAGCAATGTGATACCAGCACAGAAAATACAGACATTCATTGCAAGGAAATGTTGTTGTTGTTGTGTCTTTTGGCTTTTCCCAGTTAGGGGTTGCCACAGTGGAACTCCGGTCCGCTAATGATTGGTAGTTCATTTTTACATGCCGAGTTACCAGCCCTGACGCACAACCTTCAACAAAGGTACGCCCATTCATGCATGTCTTCACGCAGAAGACGCTCTAGCTGAGAATCGAACCAGACAGCGTCTTACTGTGAGGCGACAACGCTATCGCAGCACCACCACCACAAGGAAATAATGAGATAAATTTAGATTAGTCATATGGTCACGTTTATCTATCTGTGTTTAACCACAAATGAAGGATGAGTTGAGGCAATTTAATATATTTATAATCCAGATAGCAATAAAGCTTTGGGTGCCTCTTTCAATCACTTCCTCTAGTTTTAGTCATACCTAGATAAAGCTGAATATAATTTCATTTGGTAAACATAAGGCTTGAAAGGAGGAAATACAACAAGCAAGATTAATGACTGTCTATAGGTATAGTAATAATGTTCTGCTTTACTGTTTGGAATCAAACATAAAGTTGTGCAAATGCCTTTAACAGCCTTCTAGAAAGAGAGCCGAATGTAAGCTAACACTTATTTTAGAGGATGTTTTTCGTAACCTTAGCACGTACCATGTAGCTGACTGAAAGTTTTTTTTTTCCCCTTGGGTATGACACTGCAGGAAGCTAGACAGCTCTTGGCAGGAGTTCTTGTAAAAAGGAGTGTGATTAAAAAGAGCGTGATAATATGTAATCCTTTAGGTCGGGCTCATCCAACCCAATTTTGTACAGAGACAATAATGAGAAGATGCTGCTAGTTCAACAGTAAATGAAACTATTCTGTTACAAGTCGAACTCCATTCTGGTAAATATGATTTTTATGACATTCTAGAACCAAAGAATGATTCAGTAGTGTAGACATCTGTACTTCCTTAGTGCATGCCCAACACATTTCATATTCAATTACCATTTTATTTAACTCATTCCCTTCAGTGAAACACTGGTGTTTGTATGCTATTTTCCAATAAGTGCATCCTGAGCCCATTAACAAAATCACGTTACAGCCTTACAGTTCAAACAACATCTGTAAGCCATTAGGCATCATATACTTAATAATCTATGTATATTTCTTTGACAGTTTTGGTAAGCTCAGTCACTTGGGTGTCTGTGATACTGCCTTCCATGTAGAGGTAACAAATACAGGCAGGTCAGTGAGATAGTGTGTTAATGTACATTGCTTTTAGTTCTGCAAGGTGTAGGAATGCCCCTCTGCTTTTTAGGTGGGGTACAGTACTTTTAAGGAACATATCCCTGTAAATTTGAATTATAACAGAAGAAAAACAATCACATAAGTTCTATAAAATGACCCTTTATTTCACTGGAAATATACATCATAAGGATTACTGATCCAGTGTTCAATTATCCAACTGGATGCCTGACAGATGAGGACAGTAGCCCTTGGTTATAGTCTTCTAAGGTCAGATGGCCATAGCATGTAAGATGGCAGTCTTGAGCCATGACGATTGCATGCCAGCCTAGCTAAAAACAAAGCAATCCATACACATTCATTTCAATTCTTATTTTTTTTTCTTTTTTTTCTTTTTTGTATCTATGGAAGTAAAGAATCTACTTGATAATAGTGCATTCTATCTAATCATGTCTCAATGTCAACCAGCAGATAGCAATACAAAAACATAGTGGCAGCAATACACCTCATACAAAATAGGTTAGGGGCTGCCACAGTGAAACTCCGGTCCGCTAATGATTGGTAGTTCATTTTTACGTGCCGAGTTACCAGCCCTGACGCACAACCTTCAACGTAGGTACGCCCAGTCATGCATGTCTCCACGCAGAAGACGCTCTAGCTGAGAATCAAACCAGACAGCGTCTTACTGTGAGACGACAACGCTACCGCAGCACCACCACCACAAGGAAATAATGAGATAAATTTAGATTAGTCATATGGTCACGTTTATCTATCTGTGTTTAACCACAAATGAAGGATGAGTTGAGGCAATTTAATATATTTATAATCCAGATAGCAATAAAGCTTTGGGTGCCTCTTTCAATCACTTCCTCTAGTTTTAGTCATACCTAGATAAAGCTGAATATAATTTCATTTGGTAAACATAAGGCTTGAAAGGAGGAAATACAACAAGCAAGATTAATGACTGTCTATAGGTATAGTAATAATGTTCTGCTTTACTGTTTGGAATCAAACATAAAGTTGTGCAAATGCCTTTAACAGCCTTCTAGAAAGAGAGACGAATGTAAGCTAACACTTATTTTAGAGGATGTTTTTCGTATCCTTAGCACATACCATGTGGCTGACTGAAAGTTTTTTTTTTCCCCTTGGGTATGACACTGCAGGAAGCTAGACAGCTCTTGGCAGGAGTTCTTGTAAAAAGGAGTGTGATTAAAAAGAGCGTGATAATATGTAATCCTTTAGATCGGGCTCATCCAACCCAATTTTGTACAGAGACAATAATGAGAAGATGCTGCTAGTTCAACAGTAAATGAAACTATTCTGTTACAAGTCGAACTCCATTCTGGTAAATATGATTTTTATTACATTCTAGAACCAAAGAATGATTCAGTAGTGTAGACATCTGTACTTCCTTAGTGCATGCCCAACACATTTCATATTCAATTACCATTTTATTTAACTCATTCCCTTCAGTGAAACACTGGTGTTTGTATGCTATTTTCCAATAAGTGCATCCTGAGCCCATTAACAAAATCACGTTACAGCCTTACAGTTCAAACAACATCTGTAAGCCATTAGGCATCATATACTTAATAATCTATGTATATTTCTTTGACAGTTTTGGTAAGCTCAGTCACTTGGGTGTCTGTGATACTGCCTTCCATGTAGAGGTAACAAATACAGGCAGGTCAGTGAGATAGTGTGTTAATGTACATTGCTTTTAGTTCTGCAAGGTGTAGGAATGCCCTCTGCTTTTTAGGTGGGGTACAGTACTTTTAAGGAACATATCCCTGTAAATTTGAATTATAACAGAAGAAAAACAATCACATAAGTTCTATAAAATGACCCTTTATTTCACTGGAAATATACATCATAAGGATTACTGATCCAGTGTTCAATTATCCAACTGGATGCCTGACAGATGAGGACAGTAGCCCTTGGTTATAGTCTTCTAAGGTCAGATGGCCATAGCATGTAAGATGGCAGTCTTGAGCCATGACGATTGCATGCCAGCCTAGCTAAAAACAAAGCAATCCATACACATTCATTTCAATTCTTATTTTTTTTTTCTTTTTTTTCTTTTTTGTATCTATGGAAGTAAAGAATCTACTTGATAATAGTGCATTCTATCTAATCATGTCTCAATGTCAACCAGCAGATAGCAATACAAAAACATAGTGGCAGCAATACACCTCATACAAAATAAAGAAGACATTTTAAATAATTTCCATACAAGCATTTTGATAAGTTTAATCCCCAGTCCCCCTTAAATATATCATCACTGAGATTCTATAAACTCAAGGAAAAGGGAATATTTTAATAGTATTCCTTTTTTTCTGCAAGGCTGAAAGCACAGGCTTGGACAAAAAACTTAAAATAACACGCAGCTCTTAAGTGACAGTTGCATTTACAAATCAATGTAAATCACATAGTACTATTTCAATAAAATAAACCTAAATGCTTTGTGAGAAAACAATGTTGATTTAATGAGAAACAATGAAATAAATATGATAACTTGAAGTAGAACCAAAATAAATAGTTGCTATCCAAGTTTTGTAGTGTCCTTGTTTTTCTCTTTAGTCATAATAAAAACTCTTTCTCAAACTTCTGGCTTCATACCGTATCTACAGTTTATGAGAGGTGATTAAGGATAAATAATTCTTCCTGAGAAAATCACCAACAAGTTTAGTTGTAGCCGTGATGTCTTTCCTAAAGCTATTTATGTTCAGTGCCTTTTTTGTTTGAGGGATAGATTACATTACTTCTTCCTGTCCACATTGTGCCTCCAGTTATAAAAGAGACTTGCAAGGAGTGATAATCTATTTGTGAGTATTTTAAAACCAGAGGACATTGCTTCTAATGTTCTTATTAGTCAGTAGAAGTATCAAAATCTGTGGGGAAAATATACTTAAAAAGAAATGGGAAGTCACTATAAAAACATAAAACTATAAACATTAAAAGCAATGAATCCATCTGAACTGGCTGAGGAGCAGAGAATATTGTTTCATGTAATTCTACTCCCCCACCAAACTCTAGAGGTCAAATGCACCTACCCACTCCTTGGGGTGAAACCAATTTGAGTTCTGTACTGTTTTTATCAGCCACAATTCTTTATATGAATGTAAGGAAGATGAGACAGTTTTCAGTTCTGGTGTCTCTTGTAGAAAGAAGCAGAAAGAAGAAGAAAACACTTTAAAAAGTTGTAAAAAGTAAACAGATTTAGAAAAGAAAGTCCCATTCGCTGGATGTAAGTCCTCACATATCCAGGTCAGTTATTGGCATTCCTTTGTCTTTGGTGCTGGAAATCAAACATATTCATCCCCTGCCTGTCAGACTTACTGTATGAAAATATTATTGAAGATTTTTGTTGAATGAATGTCATTTCAAAAATGCCCAAACACATCAACCTTTACTGTTAGGGAGATGATACCACCCTCTGAGAATCAGACATCAGTCTTCTAAGCATCAGAGGTACCTGTAAGCATAGACTATAAATGCATAGCACAGAGCTATTTCAGATTCACACAGAGGCTGCAGCTTGCTTTACAGCAGTCAAAGCCTTCTACTTCTGGGAATGCCCACAGGAAAAAAAATGCAACTGTGCTCTGGTCATGAGAACCAGAAGGAGAAGAAAACCATCATACCGCATACGCGAATCATGGATTTAGGTATCATTCCCTTTATGCTCTGATACAGATCATGATAATAATCAGTCTTTTATTTTCAGGTTCTCCTCTGAATTATATGTCTTTTGATGATGCTATTAACTTTATGAAGAACCATTTTGCATGGTTTGCTCAAAAATGTCCTTTTTCAAGCAATAATTCTTAAAGCTTTTAAAATGGATTAGCTTAGATCTCTAGCTATTCTTTTACTGACTTGTTCCATCTCATTCATGAAGTAAGATAAGAATCAGATGCTAGGTTTCCTGTCTCAAATAAGCATTGCATTTGGACATGAACATAATTACCTGCACCAGAATTTGGTGTCTAGACTAGCAGCAAGGTGGTTAGAGCCACATAAGCAGTCAGACATTTCCTCTGCACTAAGAGCATGGCCAGCACATGGAGAAAGCACATTTCTTGATTGTTTTGATTATTTCCATAAAGGTCTATACTTATCTATACTGCCTTTCAGGACAATACAATAATAGGCTAATGTGGCACAGTACCAGTCTGTTATTCCGCAGAGAAAGATGTTAAGTGGTACATACTGAAAGTAAAACTGTACACTATGTGGATAAATGGCATTACAGTGCTGTTAGTGTTTGTTCTTGAGCTGGTTGTTCGGGATTTCTCTTTAACAGTTATTCATAGTTAAAACTCAAACCTTTTTCTGTTGATGTAGAAACAAATATTCTAAATGTTCTATTTGATAAAACTTTTCATTTCATGTTAGCATCTCAGAAAATCGTGTAACTGGAACTATGCAGAATATTAAACAGTCATTCTCCCTCCAGAAATATAGCAGAAATCCATCCATCCATCCTCAACTCCTTTTCCCATTTTGTACATGGGGTTTTGGTGTCACTTCAGCAGTGAAAATCATCTTGAGCCAGGGTTTACACCACTGGGTAATTAGCCCTGCCACGGTAGTTCATTTGTACCTCTCACTTGCATGCACACACAGACCTATGGCCAATTTAGAGTGTCTAGTTCACCTACTGCATGTCTTTGGAATGTGGGAGGAAACAGGAGTGCCCGGAGGAAACCCATGTGACCACAGGGAGGACATGCAGACTCCGCACAGAAGGCACTTCAGCTGAGAATCAAACAGGAAAACCTCGTGCTGTGATGTACCCTTCAAAATTAGCAGGAAGAAAAACAGATATTATCAGGCTCATAGCAAGAGTCAACTTCAAAATAAATGAAGGAATTGAAATGAATGGAGGAAGCAATAGCAGCAACAGCCCAGACCCCTTCTAAACAAGAGGAATTCTTTTCTGTTCTTTTATGAGACTATGGTCCAGCATAAATTGTTCTATATGTATCTCTTGAGTGGAACTTAGGGGTATTTTTTTGTTTATGTAGGCTAATGATATCTAATAACATCAGACCAGAGTCAGATTGAGGGCATCAAGCAAGTACTCAACAGTGGGTTCATTAAATGAATAACAGACACCATCCCTTTAATATATGTTTATTCCTTTATCCATATCAGTTCTTCAGAACATTCTAGATATGCAGTTAATACAACCTGCTTCAATAGAAGAACAAAGAACATGACTTTTTCAAAGTTTTTTCTTTGTTCTAAGGAAAGAACAATGGAGGCATAGCTTAGAACATTTATATTTATGAAATTAGAAATGGTCACAGTTTTAATCATACAGACTGCCTTACTACTTCTTCAACAAGATGTCATTCCAGTGGATCTGTATATCTTCATATTCCACTTCTGAAATCCCACAAGGAAACTATGAGGTCTAGGACAGGGAATTCCCAGTTTCAATTCACTGCCCCTTCTTTTATTTATTTGTTTATTTATTTATGCATGCATGTATGTATTGCTGTTACCTGGACCTTTCCTTATGGCTCCTCTTCCTGCATCTACTCAGTACATTTTTTTTTCTGGTACGAATAGAGCTGGGCATTTGTACTCATTTCTCAGGTCCCAGGCCTATGTCTAATGATAAAGTTAAGATTTCAGTCATAAACCTCACCTGCACATTTGGTGTTCATGTCTCATCACTTGTACAACCACTGTAGGGTTACATGGCCAGTAAATAAATGGAGGCAAGTAATACTGTAATGAAGTGAGTACCCCTTAATAGTGAACCCCCATTGTTCTATAACAACTTAAACCTACTTAGCTTTATGTGGAGTTTGCAGACTATGTGTTCCTCACCACCTAATTGCCAAAAAAGCAGACGTTCTAACTCAACTGCAGAGGCATCGGACAGCACAATCAAGTTTTTATCAGTCATCAGTAACTAATAATGACATTGAGCAGAATAGTTTTCAGTTGGTTGAAAGTCTCATCTGCTACTACGGCCCACCTTGTCTGGATGGAGGTAACTTTGCCATTTATAAGACCTGCCAGAGGACAGGACGGTAACAAATTTATATAAAAATGTTCTGTAGTAGCTATCAAGCCTTATGAATGCCTTCACTTGATGTTGGGTAATGAAACAAAGGCCAGTTTTGACAACCTTCATTTTCATCTTTTTGGGCTCCTATTACTTCCAATCACAAATTCTAAGGATATGGCTCTGTCATATGGGCTCTTATTACTTCCAATTACAAATTCTAAGGATATGGCTCTGTCATACAAAGATTACTTTTAGCAGCATTAACAGTAGGTCCTACCTGTCTTAGAGATTCCAGAACAGCTTCTAATTTAGGTAAATGTGGTTCCCATTTTTTCTGTGTAAATTACTATGTCATGAATGTGTACTCAACTAAGTACCCAACATGAGCTTTTAGAACTTTATCCATGATTCTTTAAAATGTGGCAGGATCTCCATGCATTCCAAAGGGTAAGTAGTATAATGAAAAAAGACCTTCAGTGGTAGAGAATTGGGTCTGCTCTTTGATTTGAGTAGGGGATCTAATAAGCCAGTACCCTTTTACCATATTTAGGGTGGGACAAAACTTTGTTTTCCTAAGCATCTTTATGTGCTCATCTAATCTGAGCATTGGATAAATGAAAAATATGGATATCTCCGTCAGTTGTTGGAAATGATTGCAAAATCTTATGGGGACATCTAGCTTAGGTAGCAACCTAATTAGTCATTTCATTCATTTTGAGATTGCTGAATAAGTCCTAGCTTAAGCTCTTTTCTTGGATCTTCATGTATTACTTTTCATTGAGTATTGGGCACCCTAGAACTTTTTAGGTATAACTTCTCATCTGGCACATCTTCTTCTTCTTGTTCTTTCGGCTGCTCCCGTTAGGGGTCGCCACAGCAGATCATCTGTTTCCATTTCTTCTTGTCCTCTGCATCTTTCTCTGTCACACCAACCACCTGCATGTCCTCTCTCACCACATCCATAAACCTTATCTTAGGCCTCCCTCTTTTCCTGTTACCTGGCAGCTTCATCCTTAGCATCTTTTTCCCAATATACCCTGAATCCCTCCTCAGTACATGTCCAAAACCAATGTAATCGTGCCTCTCTGGCTTTGTCTCCAAACCTTCCAACCTGGGCTGACCCTCTAATATACATATTCCTAATACTGTCCATCCTCGTCACCACCAGTGCAAATCTTAACATCTTCAACTCTGCCACGTCAAGCTCTGACTCCTGCCTTTTTGTCACAGCCACTGCCTCCAACCCATATAAAATAGCTGGTCTCACTACCCTCTTGTAGACCTTCCCTATCACTCTTACTGGTACTTGTCTGTCACAAATCACTTCTGACACTCTTCTCCACCCACTCCATCTTGACTGTACTCTCTTCTTCACCTCTCTTCCACACTCACCATTACTCTCAACTGTTGATCCCAAGTACTTAATCTCATCCACCTTTGCCACCTCTACTCCCTGCATCCTCACCATTCCTCTATCCTCCCTCTCATTCACACATATATTCTGTCTTAGTCCTGCTGACCTTCATTCCTCTTCTCTCTAGAGCATATCTCCACCTCTCCAGGGTCTCCTCCACCTGTTCCCTACTCTCACTACAGATCACAATGTCATCTGCAAACATCATAGTCCACGGGGACTCCTGTCTGAGCTCGTCTGTCAACCTGTCTATCACCATTGCAAATAAGAAAGGGCTCAGAGATGATCCTTGATGTAATCCCACCTCCACCTTAAATGCATCCGTCACTCCCACTGCAGACCTCACCACTGTCACACTACCCTCGTACATATCCTGTACCACTCTTACATACTTCTCTGACACTCCCGACTTCCTCATACAATACCACAACTCCTCTCTAGGCACCCTGTCATATGCTTTCTCTAAATCCACAAAAACACAATGCAACTCCTTCTGACCTTCTCTGTACTTCTCCATCAACATTCTCAGAGCAAACATCTCATCTGTAGTGCTCTTTCCTGGCATGAAACTATACTGCTGATCACTAATCATCACCTCCATTCTTAACCTATCTTCCACTACTGTTTCCCATAACTTCATGCTGTGACTGATCAGTTTAATCCCTCTGTAGTTACTACAGCTCTGCACATCACCCTTATTCTTAAAAATCGGTACCAAAACACTTTTCTCCATTCCTCAGGCATTCTCTCACTTTCCAAGATTTCATTAAATGATCTAGTTAAAAACTCCACTGCCATTTCACCTAAACACCTTCATGCTTCCACAGGTATGTCATCTGGACAAATAGCCTTTCCTGTTTTTCATCCTATTCATAGCTTCACTGTCCGCACATCATCCAACCTTCCCTCCCTCTCATTCTCTTCATTCATCAACCCCTCAAAGTACTCTTTCCTTGCTCAACACACTCTCCTCGCTTATGAGTACGTTTCCCTCATTATCCTTTATCACCCATACCTGCTGCACATCTTTACTAGCTCAGTCCCTCTGTCTAGCCAATCGGTACAGGTCCTTTTCTCCCGCCTTAGTGTCCAAACTTTTATACAACTCTTCATATGCCTTATCCTTAGCCTTCGCCACCTCTCTCTTTGCCATGCACCTCATCTCCTTATACTCTTGTCTACTTTCTTCATCTCTTTGACAATCCCACTTCTTCTTTGCCAACCTCTTTCTCTGTATACTCTCCTGTACTTCTTCTTTCCACCACCAGGTCTCCTTGTCCTCCTTCCTCTGTCCAGATGTCACACCAAGCACCTTTCTAGCCATCTCTCTTGCTAGCTCTGCTGTAGTTACCCAGCTATTCGGTAACTCTTCACTGCCACCCAGTGCCTGTCTTAACTCTTCCTTGAACATCCCGTCACAATTACCCTTTTTCAGTTTCCACCATTTGACCCTTGGTGTTGCCCTCACACTCATCCTCCTCTTCTTGATCACCAAATGTCATCCTTCAAACCACCATCATATGCTGCCTAACTACACTTTCCCTTGCCACCACTTTACAGTCTCCAATCTCCTGAATTAAATCGATTCTACCAGGTAGCTCAGAAAGAAAACATTTTATTTATTAGTAACTCTTTCTCTTCTTGTTTTGAGGGTTAAAGTAGAGTTTCATCTACTTAAACAGAGATGGACCACCCTGATACCATGCTATTTGTAAGTCTCGCAGCTCCCAAGTTAACTGCAGAAGTTTCTATTCCCTCCTTAGTTTACAAATATTTATATGCTATATCTGCAATGATTTTCGATTTTTCAGGTTCTCTTGTTTTGTAGTTCTCATTTATTTTCTCTACCACCTCAAAGGTTCCTTAATACTTTGATCAGAATTTATTTTTAGTGGTTGGGATTAATGCTGATGCTTTACCCTTGATTTTAAACCTTATTAGCCTGGCATTCTGTTTATACACCCTCTGTAGTATTTTTTGTGTCATTTCCATATGCTTATTAATTATTGGCATAACAATTTCTAATTTATCTTCCAAGTTTGTGAAGCATGATATTACACTTTTAAATAGGCTTTCCTTTTCTCTGTCTCCTTTATGTCTGGCAAGCCTCTGAAATGTTTTCCATATAATAACTTCAGGAGGTAAATCCAGATGACGCTTGAGGCATCTCTCTCATATCAAAAAGGATGTGGATACATAACTGATCCAAGTTATTGTCTTCTTGTTCTATAGACTTCAGATGAGTGTTAGAGTGCTTCACTTACAAATTGGTTTCATGATCTTTAATACCTAGGATATTTTTAATCTAGGAGATCTTTAATACCTAGGATATTCCTGGCTGCTGTGAGCTCCTGGCCCCAGCGTCTTCAACCTTTCTCTCCAGCTTGCCTTCCTTCCACTTGAAGTTAAGAATTTGACTATCTGGAATCTAAGGACCCTTTCCATATCACCTGCTGTCTTATTCCTGTGCTCTTCCAAGAAAGGAAGAAAGAAAGTATGTGTTCTTCCAATACTGGCAGAAAAGCTGACATTTAGTATTGTATATTTCTTGTTGCTTGTAATTGTAAGCTTCCAGCCAGGACTGCCAGCAGCCATACCCTCCTCTGTAACCAGTAGTTAGATTACAGACCCTTAGTCTCTCTATTGCTGCCTTTTTTAGCTGATTCATAATTAGTATCTAGTCCTTGACCAGCCTTTCTCAGACATTACTTCTGCTGTAATAACATTCCCTATCCACTAGGTGGCACCCTTATCCAGTCCCATACATTAGTCTATCCTGCTATCCTATAATTTACTTCTACTACTTTCTGCTGCCTATGTCTTGCTCCTGCTATCCTATAATTTACTTCTATTACATTCTGCTGCCTATACCTTGCTCTTATCATTCTTTCACATAGGTCTTGCTCTTCTGTAAACACCACTTTCCTCCTCTGAACATTAGCACTCTACTTTTTATTATTCTCTACTCATCCGCACTTGAACTTACCTGAGGAATCAGCAATCCACTGATTGTTCATCCTGAGCTGTTTCACTCACTTGACCTGATCTGTATACCCTGCATCCGTAAATATCTCACATTGCTCACTTACTTTACTCCATCTTCTTCCCTTGCCTTACAATTCCTTGCTTCTACTTCTCTGCTCTGTCTCCCCTTTCTAATTTCTTCATCTCATTGCTAGATAACTGACCTCTTCCCGTCTCTCTCAGTTCTAGCCCCTCCCTGCTTTTACCTGTTTTTACCCTTTCCCACCTCCCCCATCTACCTCACATCCTCTCTAATCCTATAATTATTAGTTGCCCCTCTTGGCACCATCTTTAATACCTAGGATATCCCTGGCTGCTGTGCATTCCTGGCCTCAGCGTCTTCAACCTTTGTAAGTAATAATCTATTGCTTGTAACTTACTGCATTTTTGTAGGTTAGCTGTATGAGTACACCCTGTTTATTATGTGAAAACTCCACCAGGCTATTGTAACTTTTTTTGTGTTGGCTGGCTTTGCACCTTCTACGCATTAACGTTTTAACGTTTTCCATGTGGAAATGCTACAGGTGACCTCAAGCAACCCCGAGAGTTTGCTGCTATACTCTAAAACCTGTTTTTGCATGCCATTTCCATTACTTTACTGTAGGCTTGTGCTGCACATTGGTTGCCCACTTGTGACTGCTCTAACTACCTGGGACTGATACAAGCTACCTCTGGTACCTCATGATCGCTCTGTATCCTGAGGTGAATGGAACTGAGTTTATTAATCAAAGTCCACTGCAAGGGGAATTAGTAGCGCTGTAACCATATGGGCTTAAACAATTTGTTGGATCCTATTTTATTTTCTCTTCTACCCAACTTCTTGCTCAAACCCAAGTAGAACCTATTTTTCATGTTAACGAGCTCTTGATTACACATCAGATCTAGAGTGAACCTTTATTTAACTAACGCCTATATAGTTTGGCTACTAACCTATAAATGTAAAACTACAATTACCCAAGTGGAGCAGCTACCAGCTAGCCCATGTTCTAGTGAGTGCATAAGCGTTGAGATGTTATTATCAGCTCCTCTAGGCAAGTAAATGCCAATAAAGCAAGTGGTTCCACGAAGTTTGTGGTCACTCTGTGAGTGGAACCTTTAAAAATATTAAGCGCTTGTGGTATGACTTGATGATTACACTCCTTTACAAAAACGCGGTGCTTCTGGTATAACTTGATGCTTTAGTATGTATCTTTACTCAGGAAAGTACTATATATAGTGACTGCTTGCAGCCAACAGCAGCATAAACGCTGAATAGATATGACTGTAACAGCACATTTACATGCTTCTCAACTGTTATAACATAATTCAATACTTATATGCCAGCACAAATCCCTACCTCGCTAGAAAGCATGTGTTAGTTCTTCTTTATACTGCATTACACTGCATGTAGAGCACAGCCTTTATTTAAAAGTGTTGAATATATCAAACGTACTAAGCATTAGGGCATCTGCAATGTTTGTGTGCTATTTTCATTTTTCTGTTAATATACCCTAAAGTACTGTGTACCTGAGTCTGTTTTATCTTGTGAGATCTTAAGCTGTGTATTGACTTTGTAAATGTACCAAAGCAATATACAGGTCTACCTAGCTTGTAAGTTTTCCCATGGCTTCTTGCTTTGTTGAATGACTGTACTAATGCTGCTTTGATTTTACATTTTCCTGAATTATATCCAGCATTGTTGGATGAATGCATTAATGCTGTATTTTGAGAATACGCTTAGTTATACTGCCTGTACTAACTTAATAAGGACATTTGTTTTCTTTTTCTCTCCATTGGTTTTTGTCTTGCTCCCTAATTATTCCCAGCTCTCCAGCTTGCCTTCCTTCCACTTGAAGTTAAGAATTTGACTATCTGGAATCTAAGGACCCTTTCCATATCACCTGCTGTCCTATCCCTGTGGTCTTCCAAGAAAGGAAGAAAGAAAGTATGTGTTCTCCTAATACTGGCAGAAAAGCTGACATTTAGTATTGCATATTTCTTGTTGCTTGCAATCATAAGCATCCAGCCAGGACTGCCAGCAGTCATACCCTCCTCTGTATCCAGTAATTAGATTACAGACCCTTAGTCTCTCTATTGCTGCCTCCTTTAGCTGATTCATAATTAGTATCTAGTCCTTGACCAGCCTTTCCCAGACATTATTTCTGCTGTAATAACATTCCTTGTCCACTGGGTGGCACCCTTATACAGTCCCATCCATTAGTCTATCCTGCTATCCTATAATTTACTTCTACTACTTTCTTCTGCCTATACCTTGCTCCTGCTATCTTATAATTTACTTCTATTACATTCTGCTGCCTATGCCTTGCTCCTATCATTCTTTTACATACCTCTTGCTCTTCTGTAAACACCACTTTCCTCTCCTGAACATTACCACTCTACTTTTTATTATTCTCTACTCATCCGCACTTGAACTTACCTGAGGAATCAGCAATCCACTGATTGTTCATTCTGAGCTGTTTCACTCTCTTGTCTTTAGCCACTCCGGTCACCCTTCGGGCTCACTCTGCTTCCCTACCCTACACCCTAATCCCAACCACCCCTACTACTCACACTTTTATTCCATCCAGTAGACTCCTCCCATTCGCCACCACTCCAATTACTGACCTCCTCACTCTACCTCTCCTCTTCTCCACCCATCAATTAAAGGCCACTCCCCCCACACACTGTACTACACCCCCTTTATCATTCTCTCTTTTTTACCCTACCTATACTATACCTACCATACTTCTCTATCTTACATACTTAATCCATTACATTACATTATGCATTCTCCATTCCTACAAACCCTACAAATCCCCTTCATCACCCTCTTAATTCTAATTCCATTGCACCATACTACTTCCTATACCTCCACTCCTCTTCCCCCTCTTTTCTGTCCCACCTCACCACTCCCAGCCCCTTTTTCACCCCCACCACAACTCACTTCCATACCATATCATCCTCACTAGTACAGCTCAACCTTCTCCACTACTTTAAACCAAAGATCTTACCCACCTCAACAAAATATAACTTCCCTTAACCTCTGATCTATTGTCCCCAACAGTCAAAAGGCAAACAAAATATCCTACTGCCTCCCTTCTCCATCCACCTATTTCTAGCAGGTGATATACACCCAAACCCTTGACCTAGTACTACTAACAACATCATCCCCCCAAGAACTACCAATACCACTAACCTCAAAAGCCTAAAAGTAGTTACTCTCAATGCCCAGAGTCTAAGAAATAAAGCAACTATCTTCCATGCCTTTCTTCACCAGAACCTACCTGACATTATAGCCATCTCTGAGACTTAGCTAAAACCTACCATCTCTGACCGAAATCCTACTCCTCAGCTTTCAAGCCCTTAGATATGACAGCTTAAATAGAAAAGTTGGAGGAGTAGCCTTGATATTCTCTAATCTACTCCCCATTATTCCATACCCAAACCCCATTCCCCCAGTTCTACAATGCTGAACTAGTAATAGGTTTACTACAAATGAATATTCACAAAAGTATCTGCTTCATATCCCTTTATATTCCCCCAGGTAACAATACTACCACCCTAGAAGAAATCCTCCAATGGGCCTCAACTAACATTAACCTAGAGAACTACATTCTAGGAGATGTTAATATAGATTGGAACAAAATTAACAACCTAAGTCCAGCCATATCTGTCAATCTATTCAACTTTACTCAATTTACTAACTCTGTCACTAGACCTAACAAAATCAATCCTCCATGATCTATGCTGGACTAGATCCTAGCTACCCACCCTAACAACATCTTAGACTCAGGCATCCTTCCTGACTCTTTTAGTGACCACCTGCCTGCCTTCATCCACTGAGCAACCCAGTCTCCCCCTCTCCAGCACTAACACATACATACACCTAATCAAACAAACTTCAACCCTATATCTTTCTTTAACACCCTCAAACAAACTAACTGGAACAATCAAAAAACTATTCCTCTTGACAGTGCCATCAAATTCTTTAACTCTACTTTCCTAAATGTACTTAATTCCCAGGCTCCACTACGAACTATAAGAGTCAAACCCAACTATGCCCCATGGTTAACTAGGGAAACCAAAAAACTTATGCAACAGAGAGATAAATGCTGGAAACTTTCTCAGCACAATAAACAACCAGAAACCCTTGTTCAATATAAGCAACTCTGCAATGTTACTAAAAGACATATAATCAAAGACAAACAATCCTACTATATGACACTCCAAGCCAGCCACTCCAAAAACTCCAAACAATTCTGGAAGTCCATTAACTCACTTCTCAATCCAGGCACCAAAAATAACCCTTGCCCTGACACTACCAGGTCTGATCCAGAAATTGCCACTCTTTTCAACTCCTTCTTTACTTACTCTATAGCTGAACTAAATAAGACCTTCCCAATTAACCCATCCACACAGTTCAGTCACTCTACCCAAGCCTCTAAACCCAACCTTCCCCCTACCTTTGAACTTAAACCAGTCTCTACCTCATACATTAAAAAGCTTCTCAGCAAACTAAAATCATGCTCTAATGCCCCAGGTAACATTTCATCTAAATTCTTACAAATTGCTGCAAACGAAAACGCCATCCCCATTAGCATCATAATCAACAGATCCATACAGGAATCTTATGTCCCCAAGCTGTGGCGTGCTGCCTTTATACATCCTCTCCACAAAGGTGGCATAAATAATAATACCTCAAACTTTCACCCCATAGCCATCCTCTCCCCATTATCAAAAAATATTGGAAAATGCATTCACATCCAGCTAATGATCTTCCTTACCAAAAACCACATCATCTCTCAAACCCAACATGGCTTCCGTCCTGGCCATAGCACTATAACTGCTCTTCTCTCATTCCTAGGTCAACCATGCCCGCGACACTGGAAAAATAGTTTCAACAGTTCTACTAGATCTATCCAAGGCTTTCGATACTGTCTCCCATACTCATCTCCTTAGCCACCTTGCTAACCTCAACCTCTCACACAATTCCCTATCTTGGTTCTCAAGTTACCTATCCGACAGATCTCAAGCTGTAAAATGGAAGAAAGGCACCTCAACCTTCCTTCCTACCCCCACTGGATTTCTCCAAGGTTCCATTCTTGGCTCTATGCTATTTAACATCTTTAGCAATAGTTTCCACTCTGCCATCCCAAATACTAAAATCTTCCAATATACAGACTACTCCACTTTAATCTGCTGTGCCACCAACCTCCCAGAACTTCCATCATACACTAAAACTGCTTTCTCCACCACTGAGAACTGGATCCTCCAAAATCACCTATCTCTAAACGCTAACAAATCCAAAATACTACCCCCCCCCCCAAAATCCTTCCCTCTTTCCAAATTAGAAGCCATAACAATTCAACCATAGAAATTGTTCCCTATGCCAAACTACTTGGGGTTAATAAAGATGAAAACCTAAAATTCAACACCCATATTCAACTAAACATCAAAAAAACACATCAAAAACTTGGCCTGCTATACAGAAACATCCACTATCTCTCTTCTTCTACTAGACAAACCCTCGCCACTACCTATCTTATTCCCTCACTAATGTATGGTGCCCCTCTACTAACTAACTTATTTGCTTCCATCTCTTCCAAAATGGAAAGTTGTTATAATAAAATTTCAAAATTTGTCATCAAAGCCGCCAAACACTCCTCCCACCATTGTTCTGCCCTCCACTCACTAAACTGGCTAGAACTTCCCATCCTTCTAGACTACCTCCAACTTACTAGGGCCCATAGGCTATTATTTAACCCTTCTAAATGGCCTGCACTATCCAACATCCTAAAACCATACACCCCTAACAGGCCACTTAGATCTGCTCACCCAAACCTAATCACTGTCCACACACCAAAGCGACCTGCCGGACAGCACCTCCTGTCCTTTTCCTTAGCTAAAAAATGGAATTCTTTCCCTCTTTCATTACGAATGGCAGAAAACCCTGACAACTTCAAAACTCAACTCCATTCCTACTTGTTCTCTAATTGAAAGTGCAATTGCACTTTCCCCACCTAGCCTTCTACTCTCTCTACACTAATTGTATTTCCATACTACTCCTGTTTCCAACACCTTTGCTCCATGGATTTTACTTATTCTTTACTGTTTTCTTGTGTATATAATGTAAATATTATAAATAGTTTGCTTTCCCTTTTTTCCCCTCCCTAACATTTATGCTTGTTCTACCATTCTGCCATAACAAGACTCAGATTCTATGTAACTTTTGAACCAACCATGTTAATATATGACTCACATGCTATGTAACCTCTGTACCTCATACTGTCACTGTATTACAATTTACCTGAATCCATAAACCTTAATTTTATCTGTTGTATCTTAATGCATCTGTAGCTTTGAATCTTAATTTTATCTGTTGTATTTTAATGTTTACTATGTAATGTGGAGCTTTTCTCCCCGGGGCTTCACTGAAAATGGGCTCCTGAGCCAAGTGGACCTCCCCCGGTCATCAACCTGAAATAAATAAATAAATAAATATAAATGAGGGAACAATAAGTTTCTGCACTGTGTTACCTTAAAAATGACAACGCAAGTCCATATACCCAGACATAAAAGGGGTTCACTGGTCAGTCAGTGTTTGTGTTTCTCTAACATGGATAAAGGTACTGCTTCCAGATACTTAGTAAGATGGTCAATAATGATGGACATTCACGCAAATGGGACTTCAGTAACAGGCATAAATGGCACATTTCTGAAGCCCTGATGTTATGCTCTCTTCTGATGTTCTGGACAAGCTGCACAGAATTTCTCAATGTCCCTCCTAGCCAAAAAAATCTAACCAAAGCACTACCTTTTGTTTTGACCATCCATAAGTGTCCTCCCAAAATACGGCTATGTGGCAGTTTTATTGCCTGTGTTCTAAAAGGATTTGGAAGGATCTTTGTTCACTCTGTACAGCAAACCATTCTTCATCTCACTATATGGCTATTGAGTAGGGGGAAACCTGCTTATCTGTTTCTTCACCTACTTTGGTTATGTTTTCCCTAATCATGTTTGTTGTGTCATCATCATCATCAATCTGTGCTTTTAGAAATTATCTTTGCTTATCTGCAAATCTGCTATGTTAAACTCACTTTTGTCAGTACCTACTGTTAAGTGGAGGACATAGCTTTTTCAACTAAAAATTTGGGTATTGGCAATTCTTTAAGTTTTATCTCAGTAATTTATGTTTCTCTAAATAACTGCTTCTTTGATTACCATTTCTGACCAGTCCTCTGTTTTGACTTTACAGAGGGAAACTTAGGACACTGCTCATGTTCTCTTTCTTCTGTTAATGACTTCATCACTACTGGTCTTACCCTTTCTGTCTTTACACAGATATCCTTCATTATTAAATGAATGGAATCCTCTAATAACATTTAGAAATGTCTGTGCTAAGCTCAGTTACACACCCTTCTTCTAACAGCAACTCATAGGTGCACTGTAATCCCATAATATGCCATAAATATACAGCAATTCATGCCATAATATATGACAAATATATCACACATCAGAACAATACATCACAGAGCATTTCAAAAGCAACTATGACACTCACGCCCCACATGAGTCTACTTTGTTTCATTGACAGCTTATTTCACTGAATTTGAATTCATCCTGACGAAATCGCTGAAAACTCATTTTACTGAAAATTAATTTCACCGAATCTCATTTCACTGAAGTGAAGTACTGGCACTGTGTAGAGTACTATAAGGCAAGTAAAAGGTATATGCCCTTTTCCCCTCTGTAGTGCAATCCTGGAGTTAATATATATAGTTAAGGGTGTGGGGGGACACAGCCCTCCATATTGGAGGGTGTGGCGGGCTTAGCCTCCCACCTAGTTTGGTTTTATATTATATTTCACTGAAAGCTTCAAAACAATACATTTTAAACCATAGACATGCATACTTATAACACCAATGACTAACTATTTCCAGAAGACTATACCCAAACTAAGTAGGGGGCTACACCCCCCAACCCCCCAATGTAGAGAGCTGTGGCCCCCTCAGCCCCCCTATCTACACAGTGCCAGTACTTCACTATGATGAAATGAGATTTGATGAAATGAGTTTTCAGTAATTTGAGCTTTCAGCGATTTGTTCAGGGTGAAATTCAGTGAATTGAGCTTTCAATGAAACAAAGCAGACCCATATACATACATGTATACACACACATACACACACATACACAAACACATTTAAGATTTGGGAAGTTGTTTTTTGTGCTTTCACATGTATATGTTATTGATTTTTAACTTATTTTAAGTACGGTTTTGTTTGCTAAGATTTTCTTCCTGTTTTGCCTGTGATATTTGCCTTCTTGTTTGTGGAGTATGTGAAACTGAAGTTATACATTCAGTTTCTTTAGGAACATTTTTATCTATTTATTTTACATTTTTTTCATTAGTTTTATTATTCCTTATCAAATAATGTTTTTACAGGTGTGGTTTAATGATTTTATTATTACACAATATGTCAAATTTGTGTCAAAATCTCAGTTACTGTATTTTTTTATTTTACTTTTACACTAATTTAGTACGGCATTTGAGTTGGGTGTATTTTTAAGTATGTGTTGGCTTGATAGTTTCTTCCTGCCTAAATGGCTTTTAAGATTTATTTTTATTTTTTATTTTATTTTACATTTGTTGACCGGGCTAGTCTAACTGGATAATGTCCATTTTCAGTAGAGGCCCGGGGAGATAAGCTCCAAGACATAAACAAAGAGATACAACTATAATAACAATAAGAAATAGTACAAAAATATTTATACAACAGTAACATATGCAGTACAGCATACAGGTTAGCATAGAATATTCAATGTGAGCAAGAATGATAACAATGTATTTCACAGGTTCAATGCATTATACAGGTAAAGTCAATAGTAAAAAGAAGTTAATTTTGTAGTGATATTGATGAAGTATTTACTTAAAAACCAGTATCCACAGAGCATAGAAGTAATGTAATAGAGAGAGATGATAAAAAATAGTAATAGGAAGGTATTGCAGTAGGTGAGAAGTAATGGATAGGGAAAGCCCAGTTTGAAAAGATAGATGACAAGTCAGGTTTGGTACAAGGGCATAGCCAGTGTGTTTTAAGGTAAAGTTTAAGTCTATGGTGGTAATGAGGAGAGTGAGGAGAGGTCACTGGGAAGAAGATTCCAGGATTGTCCAACAGCATTAGAGAAGAGAGAATCCCCAGCTCTGTTGTTAGGTTTAGAGGTATGTGCAAGCAGTTTGTCTGCTGATCTTAAGGACCTCATATTTTATAGGGGGTGATGACGGTAGATAAAATTGGAGTATTGGAAGGGTTATAAAGAATATTATAGGCAATGGTTAGTTGGTGGAATTTAATCAGGTTTTGTGGTTCCAGCCATCCTAGATGCTTTAAGTTTATGCAATGGTGGGTTCTATATGGGTTACTTGTGGCAAATCTGGCAATGTTATTGTATGACACTTCCAATTTACTGAAGTTATTCTTGGATAGATTAGTGAAAATGGGTGAGGCATAAAGGAGTGTAGAGATTAGATTAGTGTGTGCTATTGTAGTTTTAGCTGTAGGGGAAAGGAAGGGTTTAATCCTATAGAGAGTGCCAAGTGTTTTGTTGACAGCCTTTATAGCATTGTTGATATGGATGTCAAAGTTGAGATTATTGTCGATGGTGATACCAAGTAATTTGGTTGTAAGATAAGGGGATATTATAGTCCCACTGGTGGATGTCACAGAGAAATTAATAGGAGATGACTTTTGAGTAGGACTGAAGAGGAGGAGTTTGTTTTTTTTTTGGGCTCAGTAGAAGACAGCATTGTGTGAACCATTGCTCAACTGTGTTAAATACCTTCTGAGTATAAGAGTGAAGGTCTTGGATGGAAGTAGCTGAGCATATCAGTGTGGAGTCATCAGCATACTGTATGCATGTGGCTTGGGGGATGGCAAGATGAAGGTCGTTAATAAATATTGAGAAGAATAGAGGTCCTAGTATTGACCCCTGAGGAACACCTAAGGTAACGGGTAGGTGGGTGGATAGAGTGTTATGCCATAATACTGCCTGCTGTCGTTTATCAAGGTAGGACTGGAACCATTTGATGGAAAGAGGGTCTAATGATAGAGATTGTAGTATGTTTATGAGAATCTGGTGATTTACCATGTCAAATGCTTTAGACAGGTCAATAAATAGAGCAGAAGAAAGATAATTATGGTTGCGGTTACTGTTAATGCAATCAGTGATGGAAAGGAGGGCAGTGGTAGTGCTGTGTGATGCTCTGAAGCCATGTTGACAGTTGGAAAATAAGTTATTGTATATTAAGTGGTTGAGTAATTGCCTATGGATACATTTCTCCATGATCTTAGCTAAAGGAGAAAGTAGGGCAATGGGGCGGTAGTTTGAGAGCTCAGTGGAGTGCCCACCTTTATGGAGAGGGATTATGTGGGAGACTTTCCATAAGGTGGGGATGTGACCTTCAGTAATGGTTTTATTGATCTGTATGGAAATGGGGTAGGCAATAGCTCTAGCTGATAACTGTAGGTATTCAGAAGGCAGTTGGTCTGCTGAGGGAGAGCATGGTTTCAGTTATTTAAAATGTTTAGAATAAATGTGGTTGGGACAGGTTTGAATTGAAAAGGAGGAGGTGGGGTTGAAGTAAAGGAAGGTAGAGTGAATGTATTAGGTGATAGTTGACTAGCTAGTGTCTGGATAGCATCTGTAAAGAAGGTATTGAAGGTATTAGCTGTTTGGATGGGATTTTCCCAGTCAGTATTCTGAGGGTTGGGAGTACTAGATTTCCCTGGGTGGAGTAGCTGGTTAATGCTTGCCCAGAATTTTTGTGGGTTGTTATGATTAGGTTGTTGGAATTGTAGGTAGTAGTTCTGTTTATCAGATAGTATAGCTTTCTTAGTGTCATTTCTTGTCATTCTAAAGGTTTGTTGGTCTACTGGGTTTTTAGTCATTCTCCATTTGTTCCACTATTTATTTCTGAGATGAATTTTGTGTTTGGTTTCATTAGAAAGACATGGGGCAGAATTGGTTTTAATTCTAATGGATCTGGTTTGAGCATGGTGGTTAAGAATGGTGAGGAAGGTAGAAATGAAATAATTAATGGCATCATTTAAAGGGAGGTGTCTTAAGGGAACCCAATTGCATGCTCTTAGTTCCATTTGGAATAGATCAGGGTTAAATTTTTTTTTGGATCTGATATTTCTAATAGAGGGTGGAATGTGAGTGTTGGTTTTGTGTCTGATGATGTAGGTAAGTGAGTGGTCACTTATATCATCAGGGAGGGTTCCAGAATTATAGATGTGAGCATGATTGTTTGTAAGAATCCAGTCTAATATGCTTTCTTTCTTGTTAGTGTTATTTATTCTGGTAGGGGAGGTAATAGTTTGAGAAAAACCATAAAGGTTAATGTGAGTGGTAGGGAAGCTGCTACAGTAGGAGTTCCAATCTATATTTACATCACCTAGGATTATGGTTTCTTGGGGTAGGTATTGGGCTAGCCAGCAAAGGATCATTTCTAAGGTGTCTTTGTTATTTCCAGGAGGTAGGTACATACAGATAATATAGATTGATTTGGCATTGTTAAGTTCAAGTTTAGATATGAGAATCTCAGCATTGGAAGCTAGAGGCAAATTACAGTTATATGTGGTTAGCTTTAAGCCAGATTTAAACAGAATAGCAACCCCACTACCCTTCTTGGCTATTCGATCAATTCTTAGGATATTATATCCAGGTGGGATAATTTCATTGTCTTTGATAACAGGTTTTAGCCATGTCTCTGTTAGGCAGATACTGTCAACGGAGTAGACTTCTAATAGAGCTTGGAGTTGGCTTACTTTGTTGTTAATGCTATGTATATTAAGATGAGCTAGTAGGAGATTTACATAAGATGGTGATATCTTGGTCTGAAAAGATTCCATGTAGAAGACTCAGTGATATCTTACTGCACATTTACTTTCAATGAAGGTTTTTCTTTATAGAGGGCTGTATGCAGAAATAACAGCTTGTCATTACTTTAGTTTGCCTATTTGGGTTTGGAATTATAACCTGACTATTTTCTATGTCTAAATATCTAACTGTTTTGTCCCCAAATTTTCAGAAAACTTGGAAGCACTACAGAATTGTGTCCATTTACATGTCTGGTCAAATTAAGGTCTAAATAACCATTAGAAATGGAGAAAATGCATAATTTTTAAGTTTTATTTTTGCAGTAAACCCAAATTGTAATTCTCAATTCTTTAAATAGTAACAAATAGAAAAGCTATTAAAATATAAATTCATGATGTTATTATTAGACAAGGTCTAGAACAATTATAGATTTTTACTCTGTTTAAATGCTGTAGTATAAAAACTGTTATTTTAATTCAATAAGTTTACAAATACTCATTACCTTTAAATCTAGGAACAAAATTCAGTGACAGTTATACGTTCTATACTATGGTAGATAATTGTGTAATGAACACTGTATCTGAAAATATCTATATTAAATAGCATTGTTGAAAAGCTTTGCTACATATACAACAATACAAAGGATACCATTGACAAATCACAGTCAGTTTCAATGTAAAATTATAGCATAACTTCTTGAAAATGTAATGAGCTCATGTAAAGTATTTTTTAGGAATATTAGCCTTTATTGACTTGCTTACCATATAGCCCAAAGGACAGCTTTGTGGTATTGTGGGATGGTGCCCTGACTGAGAGACAAGGGTTTTAATTTGATTTGGTGGATCCAATCACTAAAGAATTCAAGGACTGGGTAAGAATAAATATAATTTTGATGGTTTACCTAACCCAGAAGGAGAAAAAAAGATTCTTACTAGTGAAGCATGCCACTGTTGAGATCAGAGGGTGTTTCCTTCAATAAATCTTGAAGATTGTAGCAATGGGGTGTACATGAACAAGTTTTGCACTTATAAGACTGGATTGTGAATAGTCCATAAAAAAACAAAATCTCATTACCTTCCAACTGGTATCCTAGTGGAACTCCTTTACTTCATCTCCTCCTCCTGCTGCCTTGGGATTCAGTGCTGTCTCCACTTTGTACAGACTTGTGGATTACCTGGGTGAGTGCTTGGAGGGGGTATCTTGACTACAGAGATAGAGAAGCGGCTCTAGGATATGTCAGCTGACAGATTACAGAAATACAAAAAAAAAAAAAAAAACAGACACAGAAACAGCCCCAAACAATCATGAATTGAAACAAATCATATTGAAACTGTTAGGTTGAAAATTAGTTGTTTTGTGGCATTAGCCATGATTTACATATTTACAGAAGGATTAGTAATTTGCAATCTTCCTGAAAACATTATTTTTTTCTTTTAATTTCCATTTATACTTGTTTATTAATCTACTCTTCACTTTCTGCATTCCATATTCCCTTTGTAAACAGGCATTAATTAGGAGATTCTATCAATCAGTTCTACAGCACTTGAACTAGGTTTCTGCATTTCCATACATATAGCTAGCTAGCAAGATATATAAATAGACACATATAAACATATAGAAGGACTGAAAAAATGCGGAACTAAAGAAAATGTAACATGCTTAATTACAATCCTGCATTCTTTGCATCATTTGGTCAAACTATATTTATTAAGTTACTTTTTAAAACATTCAGTTCTACAAAAGCTTCTACAATTGAATTAAATGACAGCTATGTTCCCTTTGTGAATGACACATAATTTGGCTGAACTATTGAAAAAGACTAAACAATGCTTTGCCAAATCTTGTTTTGAAGCTGTTTTCTTGAGTGTATTCCATTTCAGAGTCCTATAAAACACATATGGTACAGTTTTCTTGTTTTATATTTTTATTACTAAGCGCTGTAGTCCATATAGTAGCTGTCTGACAGCTTTAGCAATTTAAAAGAGAAATCCCTGGAACATTCTTTAAATCCAAATGATCACAGACTTTTGTGACATGTCTGTTACATACACTTACATTTGATTTATATGCGACAGATTCACACGTTTAAAAAGTAACTTTCAAAGGGGTTTGTTTTCAGGTAAATGTCTCTGGAATAACTATTATTCAGATTGTATATTTTATTGATATAGTCTAGAGAAAAGCAGTTCATTAGTGTAAATGTTTTTCTTTTTGTAAACATTTGAATTTATGAATTAATTCTGGTACTTAAAAATCATTAGGCCCTATTTCTTCATTCTGTATTTACAAGTCAATATTCATTTTCATGAACTGCTGCAGCATTTTATCGTTACACTTAATCATTTCTAATTCCTGTGGAATAGCTGTGAGAACTGCCATTTGTTAAGTTATCAGTTTTACTTGATCTAGCAGTTTATTATCCTGCAATTTGTTATTGTGTTTTGTCTCTTTTCCCTTTGTTGTATGTACATCCTGAAAACATTATAAGTTGGTTGTTCATGCAAAAGCGTGTTGCTGAGTTTTTTGTGATATTTCAGGTAATATGGTTAAATCCAGATGTTAAAATAAGCATTTCCTTTACCATTGTTTTAGTTTTTGTAACCTTGATTGAATTCCAGGTTTCCAGGTTCTCAGAAGTAAAATTCACCCATATCTTTCTCAGTGCTCATTCAGTTAGCCTTAAGAATTGATCTTGCAGTGATCACTGTTTTGTTAGATGAGCACTCCAGTAATGGCTGACATAATTATGCAGGAGGTTTCTCTTTAATTTTGGACAGCGATTTCTGATAAGCCTTTATATCTCATGTAGCTGCATTGTTCAAGTGAGCCTGACAGAACTGTAAAGCGGAATGATTTTTTTTTTTGCCAGTCACTGTTTCACAAAAAGTTTTAAAGGCTTCAGAGGCACGTTTTAAATGTGAAGCACCTTTAAACTGGCATGCTCCATGCTCCCTGCTGTCAAGACATATCACGCTGTTGTTACAAATGCAGGCCACAGTATAATGTGAATTCTTAATATGCTATGTAGCCTCTTTTCCTTTGCCAATAGTTTTCAGGCATTTTAATTATCTAGGTATGCAGAAAAATGAGTGATTGATGGGCAATCCTTTCTATTTCTCTGTCAAAATAGTTTTATAAATCATTCCCCATCTAATCTGTAAACTTACAAGAATTAATGAATAACTTGAGTTCATTTTTTTTCAAAAGAAAAAGTATGCCTGGCTGACCAATTTTCTCATCTGGCCATACCTGTAATATTGGATTGATATTTCTGGCAACTTGGTTTTAACTTGGCTTACTGATTTCTGTAAGTTTACCTTAATGTTAGTCATTCACTAGTGCTATTTGCAGACTTGACAATGGAGTGAAACAGAGTGTTAACTTCAATATGTGTGTGTGTGTGTGTATATGTGTGTGTGTGTGTGTGTGTGTGTGTGTGTGTGTGTGTGTGTGTATGTGTGTGTGTGTGTGTGTGTCTGTGTATCAATCTTATCTATATATCTATAACTGTATATAAATCAACAAGAAGATAAAATTAGTGCTATAGGAACAGCGTCTCTTGATGCTGGCATACAAATTACTAAAACAGACCATTCCTACAACTTTTTATAAAAAATCTGTGTCAAAGATCACTTTGGTTTCTTATTAAAGGTAAGAAAACAAGATTCAAGCTGGAATTGCTTATTTAAACCATGATTTATTAAGTTAAAACAACAGATGAGTGCTTTCACCCTTGTCAGGGCTTCATCAGATCTAAGTTATGCATAGCAGTAACAAATAATATATACTTTTCTATTTCCATATAAATAGCCATGTAAATTGTAACAAAGGCTTTACATTAAGAGTACTTAAACAAATTAAATTCAATGACAGTGATTAGAACAGTGGCACATTCAAAGTTTGCATTTATTGTGATTCATGCTGTTAATTCCTTATCTAAGTAAATACAAAGTTACTGTCTATTTGGCTGCTGATCAGTGTGCTAGGTATAATGTCAAATACTAATAGGTTTATAGGTTCATAGGTTGGTACTAGGCTATCCACCCTAAGGCCTATACAAGCCTAGCCATAACAATTCCCTGGATATTTCTTCCCACAATATTTACTTCCCTGGACCCCTGTCTAGCAGGGCAACTGACATGATCCCTGAGGTGAATTTCCTATCTTCCATCCAGTCATCAAAGTTCCTTTTGAAGAGGGACAAGGAGGCACTCTGCTTGACATGTATAACATCATTCTTGACATCTATTTCAGAGTATAGAGAGTCTCTGGGTCAGGAACCTATCCCTCCAGCATGTTTTTTTCATTGTTATGACAAGGTCTAGATCCCTGGAGCATGTGGCTCTGAGGGATTGGGATTTCTTTAAGTGGAGCATGTCCAATAGCTCAGGGTTTGACATGGCCTTGTAAGTTAAGCAGAGATCGCCTCTGAGTAGACAATATGCCACAGAGTGTAGCCTGAGTTTTTTTAGATGGTCAGCATATGGCATCTGCTTTAGGCATGTGATTCTTTTAGTGAGGTATTTCTGCGGCCTTTCCAGCTGTTGCAAATGTCTTGTGAGGTAGATACCAAACAGGGTGTTGTACTCTATAATGGGTCTAATGAGGGATGTGTACAGTGGGACAATGACCTCCTTTTTCCTGGATGTAAAGCCCTTAGTGATGAGGTGTGCCACATAGAAGGATTTCCTGACTGTTGTGGTGATGTGGTTATCGAAGGTGAGACCACTGTCCACCTGTGTCCCTAAGTCTCTCATCACACTTTCAATGTTTAGTGTACTGCCAACTATGTGGTAATTCATGGGTACATGTTTTTCCCAAAGGGGATAACTATACATTTCTTGGCACTGAGCTTGAGCCCATGGCTCTGGCACCAGGCATCTGTTTCTGTAAGGCCCTTTTGTAGAATATCCACATAATTTGAGGATTCAATAATGGCTCCCAGTTTGCAGTCATCTGCAAACTTTGTTAGCCAGAGTCCCTCAGTGTTGGCCTGTACTTCAGAGAAGTAGATGCCAAATAAGAGCAGTCCCAGGACTGAACCCTGAGGTACTCCACTTTTCTGGAGCTGGATTTGGAGTCGGCTACTTTTACAGTCTGGGTTCTGTCAGTAAGCCAGCTGGCAACTCATTGAGTGACATAGGGATTTATGTCTAGCTTAGTAAGTTTATCTATGATTCCAGAGTGGGAGATGGTGTAGAAGGCCTTGGTGAGGTCCAGATAGGCTGTGTGGACTGCCTTACCCTCATCCACAGCTCTGGAGCGTGATTCAAACGAGTCAATCAGGTTCAGGAGACAAGATCGGCCCTTCACAAACCTAAAGTAGGTGGGGTACAGTGTTTGAAGGTTGCCAATGTCTTTGTTTATAAGTTCCATGATAATGCGTTACATGCCCTTGCAAATCAGGCTCGTCAGACTGATGGGACTGTAGTTCCCGAGATCCAAGTTGGATCCCCCCTAACTGTAGCTGTGCGCCACTTAGTGGCACAAAGCCTGAGTTGAGGCTATGATTAAACATGACACTTAGGTGAGGTGCCAGTTCATTTTGTAGTTCATGTAGTACACAGCCTGGGATGTTATCTGGTCCCATGGATGCTGCATTCTTAGCTTTGGAAAGTGCAATTTCTACCTGTGTGGCCATGAGTACCAGTTTTTGTGTGTTTAATCAAGTAAATAGGTTAGTCTATTAGGCTTCGGTTTGGAGTTATGTACTTATAGACTCACTAGTTGATAGTAAAAGGGGCATCAGAAAATCAAATGTATTTGTATTTTTTGAAATTTGGACAGTTAGGCAATTGTGAAATTTACATATTCATAGGTAATACATTATGTTATTTATGTATAATTAAGAATATTTGACAAATTTAAATCAATTTTTTATTAATATTCATCAGTAAATGCATTTTGGTACTTTGTTTATTCAATTATTCATTCAAAACATGTATATAATATGAAATAAGTATATACATATCTGTACATAGATTTTTTACTGTAGACATAGGTAGTATTGGGTTATGGGTGGAAATTTACAACAGTTTACACAATGATGAATGAATTAGTTCCATACATTTGTTGTAGACTTCCATTTACATACATACATATATATATATAAAAAATATATAAAAAATACATTTTGTATACAAGGTTAAAATACTACAATAACAACTTTTTATAGTAATGATTTCAATATGAGAGAATACAAGTAATGTTATGTATCATTTTAATGATGTTTTAAGATATGTTGTGTCAATGATAGTTCAACAAATAACTTAATTTTTTTGAAAAAACAATTATTAGTCAATTTACATCACTTCCTGTTTTGTATAAAAACGGGAACAGGGGAGAGTTCCCGTTTTTCTGATGAAGTCCATGTTTTTAAATAAAGTGGAAGAAAGCGCTAAAAATACATCTACTTGGTGGTCATCTTTTTGGAAAGCCCGAGCCTTCTGTTTTTTCGTTTGTGGTTCTATGATTAAACATGACACTTAGGTGAGGTGCCAGTTCATTTTGTAGTTCATGTAGTACACAGCCTGGGATGTTATCTGGTCCCATGGATGCTGCATTCTTAGCTTTGGAAAGTGCAATTTCTACCTGTGTGGCCATGAGTACCAGAATTTGGCAATCTTTTGGTATTGAGATTGGCCTTTTAGGGGGTGAGAGGGGGGTGAAGTTGGCATTAAATCGATCTGCCAGGATATTGGCAATATCCTTGGGATCCATATATTTAATGCCATTCTGCTTTAGCTCAGAGCAGATCTGAGCTTTTCCATTTAGATTCTTGACATAACTATACAATGCCTTGTTGTTGTCTTTGGAATGTTTGGCAATTTTATTTTCGTAACTAGCTTTTGAAGTTTTTATGAGGGATCTCAGCTTCTTTCTGAGGCTGGTAAGGGAGTTTTTTGCATCCTTGGATTTTCCTCTTTTCTGCAACAGTTTCTTTCTTCTGTTGTATAGTTTGTTTATGGCAGGGGACCACCAGATTGGCTTCCTTTTTTTGAAGGAGAACATCTTGGTTCTATTTGGGATGGCATGATTCATGCACGTGTGGATGTGCTCATACAGTGCCTTAGTGTAGGATTCAGCAGTTGAACTTTCAGATCCCATCTGCATGGGTGTCATGAAGTTTGTCACTTCTGACTTGAGTAGCATGAAGTTGGCTTTATAGAAGTTTTTTACAGAGGTTTCCTTACTGGGGGGTGGGGGTGGGATGTGGATGTCAAGGGTAATTTGGTTATGGTCAGACCTGACCAATGAAGGGGTGACCACTGGTGTGGAACATCTATCTCCCATGTTGGTAATGACCAGGTCTAGGATACTGGAGCCCCTGGTTGGACAATGGATTAGTTGAACCAGGGCTTTGGAATATATGAATTCCAAGAACTGTTGGGAAAAGGTGTTGGTACCCGAGTAGTTTTCCCAGTTAATGGCAGGGTAGTTGAAACCACCCAGTATTAGGGTGTTTGGTTGTATCTTAATATTTTCCAGTATGTTTAGAAAGGTATAGTGAGAATCTTGGGGCATGGTGAGGGATCTGTAGCAAGCTACAATTTGGATTGCAGTCTTACCTAGTGTTAGTTGCACCTGGAGAATTTCAGATGCATTGTGTTGGGCAACTAGCCTGAAGGTGTAAATATGGACACTCCTCCACCTTTAGTGTTTCGGTCTTGGTTTGGTGGCCGGAATGTGTGGTAAGAGTTGTAGCCTAGTATTGCAAGGATGCTCTCTGGAGCCTTGAACCAGGTCTCAGTTACTGCACAGATATCAATGTTCTCCATTTTTAGGAGTGCCTCGAGAAAGTGCATTCTGAGGTTTAGACTTCTAGCATTGTGTAGCATTACCTTCAGATTTTTCATGCTTGTATCTGTTATGGTGGTGGTTTTGTCCTTTGTACCTTGCCTAAAAAGGTACTATGGGGGTGGCAAGAGCTTTAGCCAGTAACCCGAATCCCAGGGGTGACAGGTGCAGACCATCTCTGCCAAAGCATCGTGGTTTGTCGATCATGTCTTCCCAGGCAGACAGATACTGGATCCCCTTTGAATGACACCAGAAGCTTAGCCAATTGTTGAAGTCAATCATTTTGTCCTTATACTGTGGTATCAATCTGGATGAAGGCAGGATGCTACTCAGGGCTAGGGTCATACAGGTCCTGCATTTTTATTAAATTAAATAAAGGCAAAAGTGCCCCCCCCCCCAAAAAAAAATACAAACCAAACTAGCCAAAGGATTTTTCTTGGTTATCTGGTATTTTATTACATTACTATAGTATATAATGTAACAAATGGCTGTGAGACTATACTCTGTGTGAAATGCTCTTATAAGAGAGGGGCAGAGGTGCCGTTAGGATTTAGCAGCTTTTTAGGAAGTCACAAAGAGGCAGGAAATCAAAGTATTCACAGGGTTAATATTAACAAGCTAAAAGAAAAAAAAAACAAATATGAAGCTATATGTGTGTATAATGATTCCCAGGATCAGAAAACATAGGGAGGGGATGTGACAGAGATGGGCCACATATAAGGACAGAATCATGCCAAACCAAAAAATACATACTATATATAGTGTCTCTGTGTGTATGTATGTAAATATATATGTTTATATATATAAAGTCCTCCAAGAATGATCCCTAATACTTCTACTCTACTTTAAAAAGCCATTCGGGTTAAGGATCCAAAACACAGAAAAACAGTTGAGAAATGATTCAATAAATCTGCCAAAGAAAATAACAGAAACAAATTCCTCCAGAATCCTCAATTCTATTGTTAATCCTTTTTTTATTTCAGTTTTGCTTACAGGATGAAAAGTGCTGCTCAATGAAATACAGTGGTTAGTGTTGTCACACAGATACCTCATAGGAGGTGTGGGTGAAATTTGGGATGTGGTCTTTCCTGATTGCTCTAAATGGGAGGCATAAGTCTTCCAGTCTCCCAGTTGGTAGGTGTTGTCATTCAATGGGTTGGTATGCAAGCAATAATGCCTGACAGGGTGTGTGTTAATGTGTAATTAATGCCTGCCCAGGGGTGTTATGAGGCCTGAAGCCACAGGCAAAGGGCTTCCAAACCCCTGCAAGGGTGTTAATTACACATAAACACACACCCTGGAAGACATTATTGCAGTTAGACAATGGGCTCTCTGCAAAATTATTGTGTTTTACTTGCTTATTTATTTTTTAAGTACTATATTATTTTTTAATATATTTTTAACGTCAAATAATTCCTCCACCTACTGTTTCAAACTTGCTGTGATATATGTTAATGGTGTCGTAGGTAGCATTTTACATCAAATATATATATATATATATATATATATATATATATATATATATATATATATATATATATATATATAGTGCTTAAAAAAATAAGTGAACAACAATTTTACGTACAGCCCATTCTCTCTCCCATACACATACACACTGTCTCTTCTGCTTTCACACACAAACGTATACACACACAGTCTCTTCTGTTCTCATTAACACATTCACTCACACAAGATCTGTCTCACCCTCTTTCTCAAGCTGTTACAGTCTCCAACTGCTTTCATACAGACATTCTGTCTCACTCTCTCTCGATCTCTCTCACAGGCAGTCTCTTCTGCTTACATACATGCTTTCACTCACACATCACTCTCACTTTCTTTCTCACTCTCTTCATGTCTCTCTCTCTCTCTCTCACATACACACACACACACACACACACACACACACACACACACACACACACACACACACACACACACACACACACACATACACACACACACACAGTCTCTCTGCTTTCATGCATGCATTCATGCACACATGCAGATAGAAACCTAAACAGACTTTGTTTCACTTGATCGATTGCTCTCTCTTACTCACATACATGCATACACTCACACACATGCTGTATTTTATTTTTTTATTTTACACTTACTAAACAGTAAAAGTGCTGCTTAGTGAGTGTAAAATAATGGCTCGCTCAGTCTCACTTTCACTGACATGCAGGCATAAACTCACACACAGACAAACACACACACACACAGACGCACATGTACCTTTTTTGTTGTTATCTTCTTTTTTATATTTTACACTCACTAAACAGCAAAAATGCTGCTTACCAAGTGCAAAATAATAGTGGCCATTCTGTTTCCTCAGTCTGAGCTCCACGGCAGCTTGATAAGCTACCATGAAGCGGCAGGCTCGTTTTTCAGTGCGTATTACTTGTACATTAATACCCTGCTGGAGAAAGCTCATTCTCCAGTCAGGGTATTGATGTACAATTTGCCCATTGTCTAAGGTGTCATATTCGACTTCAGTCTGTGGAGCTGTTTTGTATTGTTACAGAGGTATTTCACTTAGAATGTTGGAGGAGGGGGTGAGGGTGTGTCCAGAGGAGGGAAAAATGAGTTCTGCTGTGCTTTCATCAAAAGCTTTGTCAGATCCATCCTGATCTGAAGAAAAAATAGTATGAAGACATTCTCCATAACATAGAAAATCAAGACATGGATAAAAATGCTTCTAAAACCTAAACAGTAAACAGAAAGTATATATTGTGATAATCATTCACTCCATTCCTGATTACATTGTTCTACATTCACCATGAACAGAAATGGCACTTGTTTGTGTATCTAATGATGCTAAATCAAAGGAGTTGTAGGGACACCTGGCCCCTGTGTGAAAACTGCAGTGTGCTTGGAGGGGACAAGCTATTCCATGTGACGAGCAGTAGGTCTTGATACTGTGGCTGAGGCAGTATCCCTGCCAGAGTTCCTGTTCCCTATCACTCGAATCCCAGTCATGAACCAGTGGCACTTATGAACCAGTGAAAAACTGAAATTAAATTTAGCACAGATCTGGGTAGAGATGATAGAATGTGGACAATTATGAAGGCTGATATCGGAGGTGGAACTGTAGTCACCGGCACCCTTAGCTATGAAAACAAGATATTGTCTCTGCTCACCAACGTGGTTTACTGCAAACCAACAGAAACAGGCAGTATAAAAATAGCCTACAAGGAAATCTACATAGAACTGTACCACTTGAAGATGGTCGCATCAGCAACAGACGTATTTATTTATTTATTTTACATTTGTTGACCCGGCTAGATTGGCTGGATACATGTCCAGAAGCTCAGGGAGAAAAGCTCCAATCTGTGTAATATAACAGTAGTACACAATGATAGACATCATAGAACAGATCAAAACTAAAGAACATTAAAAAAAAAGAAATACCTTAAAGTATAGGCTAACATTATAGAAACAACATTACATGTGTGTACACACAGAGAAACAAATATTAGTATAGGCTAGCATTATATAAACAACATGCTAAGAATCATGGGTATACTGATATACAGGTTAAGGGTTGACAATTGACAAGGGAGAGTAGGCAAAGTGAGATAGATAGAAATTCACTATAGGTTTGTTTAGAAGTTATACACTCAAGGGGAATAGATGACATACATTCAAAGCTATGAAGTGGGTGCATGGAGCAGGGGTAAGTTAACAAATTGTAAGTACTACAAGGAAGCTGGCAGGCAAAATGAGGCTTGCAAAAAAAGCATTAAAGAGGCTGAGAGATCAGAAAAAGGTTGTAAAAGACAAGTAATGCTGAAGAATTTGTTTGAATCTGGGTTAGTGCATGGGCATAGCCATTGTGCTTTATGGAGTAGTTGTAGTTGCTTTTTGAAGACTGGTAGTGATGGCAATAACTGAAGATTGCTGGGAAGCCGGTTCCAGATTTTCCCTACAGAATGGGAGAAGAGGGAGTCACCTGCTTTATTAGTGGATTTCTGGGTAGTTGTCAGTAGTTTATTTGCTGAGCGAAGGGTAATAAGATTTCTATAGGGGGTGATAAGAGTATTGAGAATAGGAGTATTATTGGGCTGATAAAGTATCTTATGAGCAATGGTTGTTGTTGTTGCTTGTCTTTCGGCTTTTCCCAGTTAGGGTTCGCCACAGCGGAACTCCAGTCCGCTAATGATTGGCAGTAGATTTTTACGAAACGCCGAGGTGCCAGCTCGACGCCCAACCTTCAATGAAGGCACGCCCATTTACGCATGCATGTCTTTCGAACACTACCCAACCACAGGGAGGACATGCAGACTCCACGCAGAAGGCACACCCAAGCCAAGCCGAGAATCGAATGGGAGAACCTCTTGCTGTGAGGTAACAATGCTACCGCCGTACCACCATGGAATATCTTATGAGTGATGGAAAGTTGTTAAAATGTTAGCTGATTTTGTAGCTCTAGCCATCTTGGCTGTTTAAGATTTAAACAGTGGTGGGTTCAAAAAGGTGAGCCTGTAGCAAATCTGGCAATGTTGTTATAGGAGGTTGCAGTTTAGTAAGGTTACTTTTAGAAAGATTGGTATATATAGGTAAGGCATACAAGACGGTAGAGATGAGGTGGGTATGGGCAATGGTGGTTCTGGTTTCAGGGCTTAGGGAAGATTTTATTCTGTAGAGAGAGCCAAGTTTATGGTTGACAGTTTTGATAGTCGAGTTGATATGTGAGTCAAAGTTAAGGTGTTGATCAATTGTTATGCCTAACAGTTTAGTGGATGGGTCTGGTTTAATGATAGTACCATTACTGGCCTTGATGATGAGGTCAATAGGAGAGGACTTTTGTGTCGGAGTGAAAAGCAGTAATTTAGTTTTTTGGGCATTTAATAGGAGGCATCGTTGTAGAAACCATTTTTCAACTGAGTTAAATACAGTTTGAGTAATGGTTTGAAGCGCAGCTGGTGAGGGGGCAGTATAGACTAGTGTCGAGTCATCTGCATATTGAATGCAAGGTGGCTTGGGGAATGTGTAAGTGTAGATCGTTAATGAATATCGAGAAGAGGAGAGGTCCCAGAATTTAGCCTTGTGGGACCCCTAGTGTAACAGAAAGAGGAGTAGAAAGGTTGTTGTCCCAGAGGACAGCTTGCTGTATGTTTCCTAAATAGGACTTGAACCACTGAAGTGCCTGTGAGGTGAATGAAAGTGATTTTAGTATGTCTAAAAGTATTTAATGGTTCACCATATCAAAGGCCTTTGAGAGATCAATAAAGAGTGCAGCAGAGAGGTTTATATTGTTACAATGTTTCTTGATACAATCAGAGATGGATAAGAGAGCAGTAGTAGTACTATGAAAGTGCCTGGAGCCATTTTGACAGTCTGCAAGTAGGTTATTTTGGAGAAGGCGATCAAGTAGTTGTTGATGAATACATTTTTCCATTACTTTGGCAAGAGGAGATAGTAGGGCTATGGAGCGATAGTTAGAAAGTTCTGTTGAGTTACCACCATTATGGAGTGGGATTATGTGAGAGATTTTCCAGAGAGATGGGATGGAGCCTTCGGTAATGGTTCTATTAATTAGTATAGAAACAGGGTAGGACAGTACGTTTGCTGTAATTTGTAGGTATTTGGCTGGTAGGTGATCGGCAGAGGGGGTACATGGTTTAAGCTTGGTAAGTAGTTTGAAGATGAGAGGTGTAGGAACTGTCTTTAAGTGAAATGTAGGGGGTATTTTAGTAAGGGAAGAGGGGAGGGTTGAGCTACCAGGAGGTAAGGAGTTAGCAAGAGATTGAACAGTTTCTGTAAAGAAGGTATTTAGGGCATTGGCAATCTCTTTAGGGGAGTTTAAGGATAGACCTGCAGGGGTTGGAGTCTTGGTGTGGCCTGGGTTTAAAAGTTTATTTATAGCTGACCAGAAAGTTTGAGGTTTTTGTTGATGCTTGTGCTGGAGTTTAAAGTAGTAGTTTCTTTTATCATGGAGTATTGATTTTTTGTGGCATTTCTTAGCTGTTTGTAGTTCTGGTGGTCAGTTAGGTTTTTGATATTTCTCCATTTTGACCAAATCTTATTTCTTATTAGGATTTTTTGTATAGTTTCTTTAGTGAGCCATGTAGCGGCTTTACTACTAGTTCTTAAAGATCTAGTGGGGGCATGATATTCCAGGATTTGTAGGAATTTAGAGTTGAAATAGCATACTGCTTCCTCAAGGGGGAGCTGTTTTAAGGGAGACCAGTTGCAGGCTTGCAGCTGTGCTTGGAAGCTAGTCGAATTAAAGTATTTTTTGTTCCGAGTAGTTTTCAAGAGAGTTTGGTTGGGAATGAAGGTTTTTTGCCTGATTATGTGAGTAAGGAAATTATCACTTATATCATCAGGAAGGGTATCTGCTTTGTAAGAGAAGGGATGGTTATTTACTAGGATCCAGTCTAAGGTACTTTATTTTTTACTAGGCTTATGGATTCTGGTAGGGGTGATGATAATTTGAGAGAAGCCATAGCGATTTATATGGAGTGTAGGTTTGGCTGAGGTACAGCTATTCCAATTAATATTAAAATCACCAAGAACTATGTTATTTTGTAGGAAGGATGTGGAATGCCAGCAGAGGATAGATTCCAGGATGTTGATATTATTGCCAGGAGGTAGGTAGGAGCATATTATATAGCTGGACTTAATAGCATTGATCTGAAGCTTAGAGATAAGGATTTCAGTGTTACTATCTATAGGTAGTTGTATATTTACTGTGGAAACACGTAGTCTGGACTTAAACAGGATTGCTACCCCTCCACCCTTTTTGGTAGTACAGTCTGATCTTATTATATTATAACCTGGTGGGATAACTTCATTATCCTTTGTTACTGGTTTAAGCCAGTTTTCTGTTAGACATAGGATATCAAAGGAGTGGGTGTCTAGTAGAGCATGGAGTTGGCTGGATTTATTATTTAAGCTCTGGATGTTGAGATGACCTATGAGTAATGTGTTTGGAGTTTTAGTAGAGGTGAAAGGGGTGGTAGCCTGGGGTTGGTGGGGCTTGAGTGGAGTGGTGTTGTATGGACTGGGGTTGGGATGAATTTCACTGTGAAGTAAAGGATATTGTTGAGGGATAAGTAAGAACTTTAGGAGTTTGTAGAGATTATTTTGAGACTTTCTAGTTTGTTGCAAGGAAATATGGACTAACCTATGATATTTAGGGGAGAGGTAGTGTAAGGTAGATATGATGTTAGCATGGCTATGAGAGGTCAGTTGATTTAGAGGCTGTGTTTGTCTTAGGGGATGGAGGAATTCCTTAAAATGTAGATTTTCATATGAGGTCAGAACAAAGGATATAGATAGAATAGATAAATCAGCGAGTAGGTGAACAGGATTTGTTAGTTTAGAGTGGTAAGATATGGGCATTTTAAGAAAGAAAGATAGAGTATCAGTATGAAGTAGGACTAATTAATGAGGTAGGACAGATTCAGATTGGAGTAAGAATAAGATATTTGAGTAGATATTATGAAGATTGATGACAGTATAGGTATGTATGTAAATGAAGTTCCAGGAGAAAAATTGGATTGGTAAGTGGATAATTAGGGGAGGGGTGTGGCTTGTGATGTATAAGTGTAGGACCACTGGGGGTAGCTGGGAATTGGGTGTAGGGTAGGGGAGCGGAGTGAGCTCAGAGGGTGAATGGAGCGGGTAGAGCCAGAGAGGGGAAAAAAGTTCAAGGAGAACAATCAGTACAATGTGAAGGTAAGGAAGTAAGCATGTAGAGTTGAGGAGAATAGTAAAGAGGGTAGCAGGGATAGATTAGGCTAATTAGAAGAGAGTTGTATGGGATAAGACTTTTGGAATTTATGATGATCTCCTACCCCAGACTTTCCCTTTTCTTTGGTATCCTCAAACCACCCAACACATCAGAGATACTCTCTACAGACCAGTGGTAATATGTGGAAGATCCATTACTGAGCCCATATCAATCTATCTTGAAGTACAAATCAAGTCCCAGCTGAAAAGAACAGGACAGAACAAATCATTCATGCTCATAGATTCATAGGTGTGTACCTGGCTAATGACCCTGGGGCCTTTACAAGCCTAGCCCATAGAAATGCCCTGGCATTGTGCCACCCGTCGTTAGTTCTCAATGCCTCTATCAAGTAGATCCACTGGAGTGATCCCCAGGGTGAACTTTCTGTTATCCATGCACTCATCAGGATTTCGCTTGAAGAGGGCCAGTGAGGTGTTTTGCTTAACATGTGTGGGAAATCTATTCAAGAGCATGGGTAGTCTCTGGGTTATGAACCTGTCCCTCCAGCATGTTCTGTTTATTGTGGTAATGAGGTTGAGGTCTCTGGAGCGTGTGGTGCAGAGGGAATGGGATTTCTTTAGATGTAGCATTTCTAGCAGAGCTGGGTCAGACATGGAATTGTAAGTCAAGCAGAGATTGCCTCTTCGTAGATGATATGAGACAGAGAATAACTGGAGTTTTTTTGACTCTGTCCATGTAGGACATGTGTTTAAGGCCTAGGATCCTCTTTGTGAGGTACTTTTGTGGCCTCTCTAACTGTTGCAGGTGTCTAGTGAGGTACATGCCAAATGTGGCATTGTACTTGATGATTGGCCTAATGAGGGAAGAGTAGAGAGAAATGATGATTTCTTTCTTCCTGGATGCAAAGCCGTTGGTAATGAGATGTGCCACATAGAAGGACTTTCTGACCACAGTGGCAATGTGGTGGTCGAAGGAGAGGTTGCTGTCAGCCTGTGTCCCCAGATCTCTTATAATGCCTTCAGTGTTCAGTGGGCTACCATTGATGTGATAATTAGTGGGAACTGAGTTTTTCTCAAAGGGGATGACTACGCATTTTTTGGCATTAAGCTTAAGGCCATGGTTCCGACACTAGTCATTGGTCTCAGTGAGGCCTTTCTGTAGGATGTCTGCATCACTTGGGCAGCTAATAATGGCTCCCAGCTTGCAGTCATCTGCGAATTTGGTCAGCCAGAGTCCCTCCATGTTGGCCTGGACTTCAGAGAAGTAGATGCCAAACAGGAGAGGACCCAGGACTAATCCCTGTGGGGCTCCACTTGTGACTGGCTGGCAGTCTGACTTGGAGTCCACTACTTTCACAATGTGGGTTCTATATGTGAGCAAGTTTGCAAGCCACCTAACAAAGAAGTACTGCTAAGTAGTACAGGGATACTGGAATGATTAGTATGTACAGAATACTGTCTATATATTAAGAAGGTAAAGGAAGGAGGTAACTGGTACTGCCAGATAGGAGGAATAGTGATAACTTGGTCCAAAAAAAGAGATTAGTGAGTGAAGAAGAGTGGGGTATGGGAGCAAAGCTCCCACAATGCCATTCTATTGTGCATTATTATTTCTGAATTTCACATAAAATCTCTCCTGGGATAATGACCATCTCATGGTAGAATATTTTGGTGCCCTTGAGATTATTCCAGCTATGTTGTTTAGATGTCTACTTCTGATAGGTTCACCCCTGGCAAATTTGTCTTAGTGGATGGACTTGATATGCAGTGATCCAGAATGCCCCATGATGATTTAGTAAAAGAATCTGAGAACATCACTCAAAATAGGGATATCAGCTCATCTGTGAATCCATTCCTGTGATGCTGTTGTCTAGTGAGCCCCTGGTGGTTGGTTGACCCATGTAGGCAGAATGGGCTCAGCTTAAAAAAATTCCAGCTAGCAAGTGTTGGGGCTCACCACCCACAAGGTGAATGGTGAAGTACAGGTGCATTGCCAATCAAATAGCTGACAGGAGACAGACAGACCAAGGCAAACTAGGATCTGAAAATGGAAAATGTATATTGATACATGAAATGTCAACTCACTGTTGGATATGGAATCAGAGCTTAGGCAGGAGACTAAAAAGCATTAGCTAAATGTAGTTGGCTTTATACATATTGGTTGTGGTACCAGACTTCTCACCAGGCAGTAAACTGTCTTGTGCTCTGGAGGTGACTCTCAGTAGAGGATCCAGACTGGTATCTATGACGTATTCAGTGTATTCAGCCTTCAAGGAGACAAGAATATGGTGGTCTGTAGTGTATTATGCATGCATTTCAGAGTTCGTTTGGGAGACTTCAGTGCTGTTTTGGGGTATTATGGAGATACCTGGAATACCTGAAGAGAGGTTACTTGTAAGAATGGCCTGCTTGATCTAAAGCTGTAGGATTATTGTATCTGGACTTCTGATTTGATCAATGAGAATCCATAACAGATACAACAAACAATAAGCTGAGTGATGAAGCACAGAGATACGTATAACTATATTTGGCATTAAAGCAGCTTGAACTAAAGATCAGTTTTTTGCTTTACAGTCATGTCATCGGACATAAGGCTGCAAATTCTGGACTCTTGGGTCAAGGGTAGTACTGAGCTGTCAAATATTCATCATTAAGTAGTAAGCTGGGTCATATATGTGAGGAGAGAGCTTGCCAGGTCTGGGAAACCGATAAAGGTGGGGAAGGTATTCTGAGAATGCCTTGCCAATAATTTTGTATGGATAAGTTCAACTCTGACCTCCATAAGAGTTTTTCCTTTGTAGCTGCAGATAGTGAGGTTGTGGAGTCTGAATGGATCCTGACTAAGACCTCAATAACTGCAACAGAGTGGCATGGAATTGTAGAAAAAAGGTGGTTAGTTCTTGTCATGGCAGTAACCTTCAGACATGCTGGTAGACACTAGTGTTGGGGAAAGCTGGCAGGTTAAAATACAGTACTTCCATGCAGTACTAGTTAGGGATGGTCATCCCTAGATTTGACTGACTGTCAGTGAAAATACAGAAAAAAACTGAATGGCAGCAGCTGCTGTAGTAGCTACTGAAGTAAAGCTCCTGTAGCAGATGTCCATTATCATGTTGGCATGGAGAATGTTTTCTAGATAGAATGAAAGAGGTGTCAGTAAATCATCTAACAATTAAGGACAAGGAGACAGGATATTGCCCAGATTTTGCCTAGTAATGGTGGAGATTTATTGACTTGAACTGATGAATTTGCAGAGATGCAGAACATGCCCTTTCAAAAACTCCTTAATTTGGTAAACATTCACTGCTCTGAGGAGACAGTGACAGGAACAGGTGACAGAAGTGCAGAAATTCATTAGATTAGGTCCTAGCAGCAATTAAACAGTTTGACTTTGTCAGGACTGTCCGGAGTCCATCTGAAAATCCTATTATTACTGCACATTTCTTGGATGTTGTGGTTAGCTTACCTTTTTTGTATTATTTTGAAGAGCGTGATAGTACCTATTTCTGAGGCAGTGATCCCGATTTTCCAGAAAGAGACAGGGGCCATATAGGTTTATTCAAATTATAGAAGTATCACATTTCTCAGCATTCCTGGGAATTTAAATTGTAGGTATGGAAAGGAGACTTTATCCAATATATTTTTATTTTATATCTGGTGCCTCATTCTCATTAACTGCTTCCCTGCAATCAACTCTTCCACATCCAGCTGGCCCATACTCTTCCTTCTGTGGTGAAAGACAATCATGGAAGGTTATTATTCAGACATCCATCAGGGTTTTCCAGATTCATATTCTTAACCCTCCCCCTCAGTGTCTGCTGGGATTGTTCAATTATGTGAGCACCCTGCAATGTCTTCTTCTATAGGTGCTCACATTCCTACATGTGCCTATAAAGGCTGCTATGTGAACATGCCATTGCATTGCTAACTGCATGTCCTGACTCCGATCTGCATACCCTGTAACTTTCTCTCCAAGTAAGTGCTGGCACTGTAGTAAGTCAGATTGCACCCCCCCCCCCAAGATGGGTAAGCTATTATCTGCTGCTCACTCACATCATCTCTATAGCTGCTCTAATGCCCAGATCACTAACCTATCACACGTTCACTGGGTCTCAGTCAAGGCTTCATACACTCATGCTCCACAACTGGGTATATACTTCATCCAGTAGTTAGTACTCTGAGTCAGTAAGAGTATTATGGATTCTGTGCTGGCTGAGAAGCATTGGATTAACCCTCATTCCTTGCATGGATATTGTTGGCGTTATGGGAGGTTATCAGTATGTGTTATGTGAATTTTTATAAGGCATATGTGTTCCTCAGAATATTATTGGGAAGTACTACAACAAAAAAAAAAAACACAAGTTGCCTGTTTTTTGCTTGAATATACTATTTACTACACTTTTTATCATGTTCCTCTTATTTAATATTGTATTTTAATACTCTAAACTAAACTGCATTGCTCATACTGCATTTGTCTACCTTACTGTGCCTGTTAAATCATATTTTGTTTTCACTGTTGCAATGCTTTTTTTGCTATTTTTACTGTTTGCAAACTAACTGTTTGCAAAGCATCTTTTCTGTTTGTTCTGTTTTCCCTCCAAGAGTGCTTTGAATAACTGATTTGTTTGCTGTTTAAAACATTTTTTAGTGTCTCTTTGCTGTTTTTCTTCAGTTTAAAAATTTTTAGTGTCTGACTGTTGTTTTTCTTCTCTTTAAGACATGTTTAGTGTTTCCCACCTAAATTAGTGTAGCTAGTAGCTGCAGCATAGTTCAGGCTTGCTCCATCTGGGTCTGTTTGCTGTGGCTGTTGTATTTTTAGCACATTTTCCAAGCCATCTTTGATTGGAAGGGGCCCTTCTGCACCCTTGTGAAGGCTGGTTGGTCTAGGGCTTAGAGTAAGCATTCTCACTGGTTCTTTTCAGTTTTAATTTTTTTTTAAGTTTTTAGCTTCTGGTATTTAAGCCCCACATTAGAGCAGGTTTCTGCTTGTTTGCACATCACTCAGCACCACACACTGCAGCGGAATTGTGCTCCATAGCCGGAGAGATAATTTTGACAATTTTTCCATTAGACCCAGCTGTAGTACATTAGTGTAGTCCTCATCTTTAGTACATCACTGGTCTAAGAAGTATTGCTAGTGAGCTGTGACCTATTAAACCACAAGCCAAAAACCCATCAGAAATACTCATCTACACAGCGCTTCCTAGATCAGTGCTGAAAGCACCATTTTTGTAATAGTAGTTCATCAAACCTAGCATTATGGACAGTTGGACTATCCTTGTTTCTCCTGCCAGCATTGTTGACTTGAGTCTCCTGAAGTAGTGTAGCAACTGCCTCATGTACACTGACAACCCTCTACTAATAACTCATTCTAGTTAGTACAGAGTGTGAGAGATGTATCTACACCAAGAATTTTGAATCTCTGCTCTTTCACACTTAAACAGTAACACTGAAGTGGCTGTCAACTCATGCACCACTACTCATGTACATAGTACCACTACTCATGTACATAGTACCACTACTCATGTACATAGTACCACTACTCATGTTCATAGTACCAGTACTCATGTACATAGTACCAGTACTCATGCACAAAGTACACATTCAACACATAAATCAACATATGCAGAGATTCTCTCAAGAAAATTACCAAAACACCAGAGACCTCCAAAACAACAGACTACTGCAACAAATAGAGTTCCCTCAGAAAACAAAAGACTGCTGCAACAAATAGAGTTCCCTACAGCACCAGTGTCTCACCTACCAAGCCCTTAAGGCATAACACTCAAAAACAATATTTTCTTTTTATTGGAGAGTCCATAGTGAGACACACAGATGTCCCACTCACCAGGTTAGATAAGGAGAAAGTCACGGTTATCTGTCTGTCCGATGCCAGGATTTATCAGATCAGGCATGCACTCAGGTATTTTGTCAACAAGTACAATTATGACTTTGTCATAGCTCATGTTGGAGTGAACAACCTGAGATGTAACTCACTGGACTATATGAAGAGACATGGTTGAGCTGTCTGAGTATGTTTCCCAAGCAGGTATGTCCGTAGTCTTGAGCAGCATATTACCCTCACCCAGAATGATGCCACAGTATAAACAAAAAATGATCAGTTTCAATAATTGGCTTAATTTTTGGTGTAATTCAAATGGGATTCAGTTTCTGGCAGCCTGGGATGACATGGTCGACAAACCTCACTGCTCTGCCAGAGACGCTTTGCACCTGGTACCACTAAGCTTTTCGCTGCTGGCAAAGGCTCTTGTTTTCCCTATAGTGCCTTTTTTAGGCAAGGTCTTAAAAAAAAAATTGCCGACATGAAAATTGCTAGTCATAACAAAATAAGGGTTATGTTGCTAAATGCTAGAAGCTTAAACCAAAAACTGCACACCCTGGAAACAATTCTATCACTAGTGGATGCAGATGTCTGTTCAGTCACAGAAACCTGGTTCAAGGCTTCAGAGAGTACCTCGGCATTGCAAGGCTACAATGCCTTCCACACCTCCATACCACAAAATGAATGTGTGAGAATGAAAGGAGGTGGTGTTTCTATGTATATTAGAGATAGATGCATCATCCGACTAGTTAGACTGGACAACTCCATGCAGCTACTCCATATTCAGATTACTGTGGGTAAGACCCCCCCCTATTCAAGTCATAGCTACTTATATAGACCCCTCCATGGATCATGATGCACATGAGGCCTAGAGGCCTACTTGACCAAACTGGAGTCAATCCAAATATTGACAAACACTCTGATCATGGGTGATTTCAATTATCCCAGCATCAACTGGGAAACCTGCTCCAACCCTAACTCACTAGTGCAAAGGTTCATTGACTCTGTTAACTCAAATGCCCTGGAATAAATTGTTCAAATCCCAACAAAAGGAACAAACATACTAGATCTGGTCCTCACTAACATGCCAAACAGATGCACCACAAGAACTGTGGGACCCTCATTAGCTAAATCTAACCACAAATCAGTCACCTTTGACTGGCACTAACACCTGAATTCACAAAGGGCGTATTCAGAGAAAAAACCTTCACCAAAGCAAACTATACCCTCCTAGGGAAAGTTATAAATGCATTACAAGCCCCATCCCTAGCTGGAAGTGGTAACTACACCAAACAAAACGTACACTAAAGCCCTGTGTAATCACTTGTATAAGTGTATAGACACAGCTGTTCCAGAGAGAATCAAAGCCAGTGCTCCAAATAAAAAAAACGGCACCCTGGTGGACATACAGCATTACCAAACTTTACAATAAAAGCAAAAAGTTGCTGTCTAAGAAAATTAAAGTGGAGGCCCCAACAATAGAAAAGCACCATCCTCAGCCTCAACAGGCAAATAAGACAACATGTCAAATCCTCTAAGAGTAACTTTAAGAAAAACTTAGCAATTACAGCTAAGGATAATCATAAGGCCTTTTACAGCTACATATGTAGCTTAAAAGTAAAATGTAGCTTCCTGGATGGCACAGTGGTGCAGTAGTAGCATTATCGCCTCACAGCAAGAGGTTCTCCGGTTCGATTCTTGGCTGTGGTGCCTTCTGTGTGGAGTCTGCATGTCCTCCCTGTGTTCATGTGGGTTTCCCCTGGGTGCTCTGGTTTCCTCCCACGTTACAAAGACATGCGCCTGGAGCATTTCTCGCGGGGCCTCCACTGAAAATTGGCTTTGTTCCAAGTCAGACTTTCCCGGTTAACAAATGATAAAAAAAAAATAAATAAATAAAAGGTATGAGGCAAGCATCTGCAAAACTAGTGAGTAACGTTATCACACACACTGATTCTGCAGAGACTGCAAACCTAGTAGACTAGCTAGTGGACAGATTTGGCTAAAGTTTCACTATTTATCCCTTCCAAACTTATCAAAACCTTCCCTCCAACTCTGCTCCCACCCTACATATCTGAAGAGCAGGTCATTAAAGCCTTGTCTAAGGCATAAACCATATCATCTATGGGACCAGATGGCATCCCAGGCTGTCTTCTAAACAAACTAAAAATATGAACTAGCATCACCATTAAGTACCCTATTCAATCACAGCTTAATCACTGGCTTTGCTCCTGCAGAATGGAGAACAGCAACAGTTATTCCACTCCACAAAGGTGGCTTAACAACAGACCCAGGAATTATAGACCCATAAGTCTGACCAGCCGCATCTGTAAAGCCATGGAATGTATCATCATGGACCTCTAAGACATAGGCGACCTCTAAAACCCTGGATCTAACCAAATTTGGCTTCATTGAGGACATATCCTACCTGTCAAATGTGGTGGATTATTTCAAAAATGTGACCAGGGCCATTGACAAGGGCAAATCTGTGCACACAGCATACCTTGACTTGGCAAAGGCCTTTGACACAATCCCATACTCAGGCATTAAAGATAAACTTAGCAGACTGAATGTAAACCCCTTTGTTGTAAGATGGGTTGCCAACTGGCTCACAAACCAGTCACACACTATCAAAGTGGGTGATTCCACATCAGCTTCACCAGTGGGGTGTCACAAGGGTCAGTGCTGTATCCCCTACTGTTTAGTATATACTTCTCAGACGTTCAGGCCAAAACTAAGGGGCTGTGGCTGACCAAGTCTGTGGATGACTGCAAACTGGGCGCAATTACTGAATCCCCAAATTATGCCAATATACTTCAGGAGGGTATTATGTAGACCAACAACTGGTGTCTTAGTCACGGTCTCAAACTGAATGCAAAGAAAAGCATCATCATTCCCTTCAGTAAAAACAATGTCTCTTCATACAATCAAATTAACAACAATATCCTATGTACCTATGAAATGGTAAGACATCTAGGATCACAAGTTGACTGTGACCTTAACTTTGACAACTATGTGTCTACTGTAGTAAGGGAGGTATTCTATGTACCACACTTGATTAGCAAAGGCATCGCCTCTAGAGCAAAGGAGGTTATAACCCCTCTATACTTGTCACTAATCAGGCCCATAACTGAACATGACGTCCTTTTAGTATTTCCTGTTCAAAGCACCTGCAGCAATTGGGGAGACCTCAGAGGTTTCTTACTAAGAAGATCAAGGGGCTACAATACTTGCAGACTAAAGTCCCTATCACTATACTCAGTATAGTATAAAGATCTTAAGGGAGACTTATGCCTGTCTTACAGAGCAATCTCCGACCCAAACCTAATAAATTTGCTGCACATCCATAAATCAAACAGAACTAGACCTACACATTGCAGGGACCCAAATATGGCCTGAGACTTGAAAAGGATGTACTGGAGAGACAGATTTGTCTTCCAGTGACTGCCAAGTGTTTGGAATAGGCAACCAATTCATGTAAAGCAGAATGCTTCTATGACACTGTTCAAAAGAATCCAGGACAAGTGGATGGGGCACCATAAATTTTTACCAGGGATAGTGCCGACAATCCTCCTGGACATGGGCAGTCATTAATAAATACAACCTAAGGTATTGACTAGAGCATCTATGGTATTACATTGGGATGAAATGGCTAGGCTTGAAATGACCTCTGGGTTGCTAACCTAGTAACCTTCTATGATCCTATAATCCTACAAAATCCAAGGGAAACTGCTGTGTGCTGTTATGCTCAAGTATTTAAACAAGGGCAGTTGTATCTATATTCTTGGTATTACATTAAGTACACTCAAGGTGGCCAGTGGACTCTGATAGGGGCACATACTGTCTCCCCTCTGTTTGTGATTTTATTGGGCAGGATATCAAGGTGCAAGGACATGAGTGTCTTTGCTGCTTATAGATGATTTTTCCTCTTAGCGTCAAATGACCAAGATCTTTGTTGTGTAGTAGAGTGATTGATGGCAGGTATAGAAAATCACCATCTCCATATTAAATGTTCTTTCTTGAGAATGAGTGGATTGTTCTCTCCAGGTCAGACAGGCCCAGATATGCAGGACCCTCAGGTACAGGAGTTTAGGGCATCAAGAAATTGGTGCAGAGATGGTAGTATCACAGATTTTGTACTGGATAGTAATAGTGAAACAAAAGCTGAGTTGAGTCAAATGATGAAGCATTTAATTTACTAGTCATTTCACACACATTCTCACTTATGGTCCTGAGCTTCAAATGATAACCAACATTATTGGATCACTGATACAAGCAGTAGAAGTAAAGATCCTTTTACTGGATAAATGAGCTCAATATCTGTGACAGAATGGGGTGCTTGGCAGTCTAAGATGACCTCAAAGTAAAGTCCCTGCTCCTGTATTTTGAGTGGAGCCAGATTAGGGAATTTGAGCAACTTATGAGGATTGCCTACAAGTGCCTCATATAGAAGGTGTATAATGCACAGTCCTTCAAGAAGAAATCTTGGTACATATCTAGGACCACTGGTAAGATTGCATCTCTCAACTTACTTGTGAATTGCAGGAACCCTCTGGATGAGCTGGAGATTCTGGATTTGGATATGAAATCATGTCTGCCCTGCTCATTTTGATACCACCTTTATAAAAATGCCAATGTGGCATATAAGAAAACTTGCAGTCTTATTCAGTATATTGCTGAGTTAGCAAATTGAGTATTTGGGAAAGGAAGATTTTACAATGAATAAATAAATACAACTTTAAAGCTCCAGAAACCTGTACTTGTATATTTCTGTTACTTAACCTTACAACTTTCCTACATTGCTGTAGTCTAAAATTCTTTGCTCAAGAATGCTGAATGAAGCCAAGAATAATGGTGTGGGGGTGGTGGTGATGATGGTGAACAAATACCCAATATCAGGTTCACTTTTTTAAATATTACTCTATATACTTTACAAAGTTAATAGAACACTGAATTTTGTATCATCATGCTTTTCCAAGCAGTCGATATGAAAAAAATGTCTGTCATGATTGACTGACTGTCATCCTTAATAATTTATCAGATAATCATAAAATTTTATAAGGAGCAGGATTAAAATTTGAGGCAAAATCCGACGCATTCTGAAAAATTCTGGATACCTGATAAGTAAGCCTTCCAAGAGGATTGAAAAGTACAAAAGAAATCCATAAACAATAAATAAATTCAATAAAAGCAGAATGGTTTATCAATTATCATATTAAGCATGTCCAACCTAGTACCATAGAGAAGCCAGCTCAATGCAAAGTGCTAAATTTTAAAATACAAAAACAAACAAAAAAAAGAATACACTGCTAATACTTTCAGGAATTATGAGTACTTTTTATAAACTATGGGAAAAAGCAGTCTACAAAGAACTAGACAGTAAAAACAGTGCTTAAAATGACATCTGCACATTATTTTTATTGTTAAGCATTGTTTTTATTGCCTCAATCTCTCTAGTTGGTATTGTTTTAATTTTCTTACTTCATATAAAATACTTATAATTCCTGAAAGTGCTCTCATTATAATTATTTCAGTTTTTGTATTTTGATTTGTATATTGTGACATCCGGCTATACCTCATCAGAATGCCAACAATTAAATTATGTCTGTTACTATCCTGGGTCGGTAACTAAGGAGCTTCAGTCCTCACCACTGACTCCAATATGTGACTGTCACTTAAACAAAAATGGTATTTCACAATTTTCCCCTAAGAGCACGCAAGAAACACATACTATTTTTCTGGGACTGGACTATATACCTCTGTCCACCCAAATGTATTTTTCTTATTACATACTTCAGAGCAAAGTTTCCCAGTTTAAGACCTCTGATACACTCACACTCAAAATCTCATGCATCTAGACACTTCTGAGAAAGCCTGACACAGATTTACAGCTGTGTCTCTTTCTCAAAATAAATAAACACAGAAATGCTACCACCAATCAGAGGGGCTTCATGCCCTTCAAAAGGGGTATTCAGTTATGAAAATGAATTATCAAAATAAATGATAGCTATGACCAGAACAGCCAGGCCCAGGGATGACCTGGAGAGTATCAAACAGGTAGAAGCACTATCTAATCTGTAAAGAAAAACACTGGTTTCCAACCATGATGTAAAATAATGAAATAACATTTTTAAGTGAAAATGATTACAAGATTTTAAATCAATACCTCTCAATAAACATTAGAATTCAGTTATCAGAAATGTAAAGCAAACAACAGGATAGAAGTATATTATTCAAGAAAAACTATATCTTAATAACTAAACTTTCCTGATATAACTAAAGAAATACTGTACCTGATCTACTCTAAGGCATAATAGCAAGGCCAAACAAACTTATAGTTTCTTTGGCGATTTCTCTTTTTCTTGGTGTCTCCTTATTGTTCAGTATTTGACAAACTGCTCTGTACTTGGCAGACTGCTGTCTCAACTGTCTTATTTCAAAATATGTCAGTTGTAAAAAAAAAATATTTTCTGTCAATCAGCTGATTCTTCACAGTTTGTACTTTAGAATGTCCCTCTCAAACATGCACAGTTTGAACTGTATCAAAGCAGTGACAGATTTTTTAAACACTGTTTAAACAGGAAAATACTCAACATTTTAAAAGTCATTTATATTTTCACAATCAGTCATGCTGGCATACAAAACAAATTAATCTAAGAATATGCACAAATTTCCTTCCAGACATGCTAACACAGATGACAGTGTTTTCAGTTTCTTCACATATATAATGTTCCCTGGGCTATAGTTTGGATTTCCATATTTTTATATTGATTTTTAAAAATAAACATTGTTATTTTCCCCCCAAAAATCAATAACATTTTTTTGTATCTGTTAGAATTTTGCATGTGGAAAAGGACCGGCTTTTGTGATTACTATGAATTTCACTGATGTTATACTGATATTTTGTTGTCATAAATTTTTATTTTAACCTAGTACCTCTTTCATCTGTTCTCTGTTTTCTTAACATCAGGACACAGTATTGACTGTTAAAGTAACATAAAGTGAGTTTAAATGTGTGACACATATTTACATATTTGTTGTTTGTTTACAGTGCTGCAGAGGTAATAAACAGAAAGATAATGTTTACGTATGAAGAAAATAATAAGTAATGTTTTAGAAGACAAATTAATCCCAAAAACAGCACTGACATCTACGAACAAAGTACAAGCTATAAATCGATTTGCTCTTCCTGTCCTAACTTACAGTTTTGGAATGAATGACTGGCCTCAAAAGGTGTTGGATAGATTAGATAGGAAAACAAGAAGTATGATTCATGTTTATCAAATGACTTATAAAAATCAGTGCATACCAAGATTTTTTATTCATAGTTCTGAAGGAGGTATGGGCCTCCTTGAAATTGATTACACATATAGACCTGCAATTGTAGGACGGTATACATATCTGCTGACCTCACAAGACCCAAACATAGTATAAATTTTGAAACATGAGGAAAATAAATCTAAGATGACTTCCCTGCTTATTCTAGCAGAAGCATATCAGTGTCAAGTGGGAATGGAAATCAAACCAGAAATAGATAAAAATCAGGCAGCAACTGAATGTGCCAAAAAGCAAAAGAAAGAATATAAGGTGAAGGATCAGATAAGAAGGCAAGAATGTGGAAAATGCATAAATTTAGTTGCAAGTATAGAAAACTCCTGGAACAACCTCATGTTGATCAGAATTGAATGCATGAGTTGTTAAGGAGAGGCAAATTCAAACCAAAAGATGAAAGGTTAATATTGGTGGCCCAAGACAGTGGACTACATATGCATTGGTTTACAAAGCCCATTGAACATGTGGAAGAAACAGAAAAATGTATGTTTTGTAAAACTGAAGTGGAAACAGTTGCACATCTTGTTACTAGCTGTGATATACTAATGGCAGAAGGACTGTATACTGAAAGGCATAATAATGTGGCAAGACTGTTGCTCTGGGGATTGTGCAAACATTATGATATTAAAGTAGCTGAAAACACTGGAGACATGAGCCACAAAGCATCATAGAAATTGATGAAGTCTACATCACATAGGATTACCCATTACCAATAGTTCAAAAAACAGACATGAGAAAACCAGATATAGTGGTCCATGAAAAGAAGACAAAAGTAGCATAGATCATTGAAATTGCTACACCCAGTGACTACAATGTCTTGTGTACAGAGAGACACAAAATCATAAAATACCAGAATTTGAAGGCAGAAATGAGAGCAATGTGTTAGAAACATACCCAGGCTGTTCCTGTAGTAGTAGGTGCAATGGGTCTTATAAACAAGAATTTATAATAGTATTTAGATATGTTACCATTACATGCAACTCCATATGAATTGCAGAAGAAGTAATTATTGGGCACATTTCAGGTGCTGTGAAGAGCACATCAATGATTAAAGCAATACTAATTTCATGAACTTTAATCATACTTTGACTTAGGAATGGGGTCCATTGCCATCATTGTATTAGAAACCCAAAAGATCTGGAGAATTTAAAAAAAAGGTTAGAAATGTTTAAAATGACACACTGTATAATAACAATATTTTGTGTTACAATGTGGGTAAAGCAGGTTAACCAAATGAATTGTTGGGAAGCCCACAACCTAATATGCAGTATAATGCTTATTTGTGAAACCTTTTACTTTAATTTTCTACAGAATTATGAACTAAAATACAGTACATTTGATAATAATCCAGTATGTAGAAGTATGTCCAGAAAATGTAAGGAAGGGATACAGCATTTAAAAGATTATAACTGTTGTTGAATGACATACTTTGAAATGCTAATCTGGTACAAAGTTTTCTGATTTAAAAAGACAATTGAATGATAAGAGTGTGTATACAGCACCCAATGAAAGTGCATTTGATCTATATTAAACACAGGTTATAGAGGGGTTTTAAGCACTTTTAGCTCCTGTGTGCCATTCTGCAGCCTTTCTATTTTCCCACATCCTTGCCAGGTCTGCCAGAATCTCCATGACCCATGGGCTAACTCTATATTGCTGGGGCCAGTCATGGAATGAAAAGGTACGTTGGGGCTCTTGGCCATTACCATCAGACAGGAGCTTTTCTTTCAAAGCTTAAACCATTACTCATCCCCTCTCATAGCAGCCTTTGTCATTGCTTCAGAGAGGTGAATGGTGGAATACAGCATGTGGCTCTGCCTCTGAGGCAACTCAGCCAGGGCCACTACCCTTCCTTGGACAAAGCTCCCCTCAATGTGACAGCCATAGTCTCCAGCAGGGATCACCACAAAGAGCACCTACATAGCTGCCCATCCCCTGGATTGACATTCCTTTCCTTCCACTGTTAATCCATCAGTCTTCCATGCCTCTAGCTAAAACCGGTTCAGCTGAGCCATAGTCAGGGCTTTATTCCTTTATGCCACCAGAGCTACAAATACAATTTATAGAGTTTTACTGTGTTTTTAAGAAATACAAATGTGTTCTTTTACAGTGGTGGTACATACAGTGAAGTAGACAGTAATGAATCTCTATCAAATCAGAACTGAGAAAGTGTTTTGAACCTATTTCAGAAATAAAGAGCAAACGGGAAAATTTAGTCATATCTTACTGGTGAACATCCATCAAATTTAATTATTATTTATTGCATTTGTTAACTGGGAAAGTCCACTGGGCCTGAAAAGAGTCCATTTTCAGTGGAGGCCCGGGGAGAAAAGGTCCGCAAAGAAACATACAATTAGAGTAAAATCACTTAGATAAAAAAAATCAAGATTGTAAAGTACAGTTACATTGCATGAGACTGGTAAATAGAAGCAATGGTGTAAGAAGAAAATACAATCATTGACATACAAAAATACAATCATTGACATATAAAAATAATATAGTACAATCATATTGCATGACTTTGTGTAACTGAAGCAACAGTGCTAAAGTAAAGAAAAAAAATACATTCATTGACTTGTGCAAGTAAAGCCAGACATAATTTCCGAGAAGATGTTTATGAATGCTATTTACATTGGGACATAGGGTGAGTTCAAGTACACAAGAAAGCAATAAACTCCAGGTGTGTAGCTGTGAGGAGATTAAGCACAGAGTGAAAGATAGAGGGGGAATATAAGTGGGGAAGTAGGATAAGCCCGATGAAAGTGACAGGGAGGAGGATGGAGATGATGTGATAGAGGTATAGCACTTGGACGTTAAGTTAGGAGTTGTGGTTGTGTGTTTGGTTCATAGGTTGATACTAGGCTATCGGCCCTAGGGCCTATACAAGCCTAGCCATAATAATTCCCTGCCTATTTCTTCCCACACTGTTTACTTCCCTGGACCCCTGTCTAGCAGGGTGACTGATGTGATCCCCGGGGTGAATTTCCTTTCTCCCATCCAACCGTCAAGGTACCTTTTGAAGAGGGCCAAAGAGGCGCTCAGCTTGACATGTATGGGCAGTCTATTCCAGAGTCTGGGGAGTCTCTGGGTCAGGAACTTATCCCTCCAGCATGTTTTGTTTATTGTGATGACAAGGTTTAGATCTCTGGAGCGTGTAGCTCTTAGGGATTGGGATTTCTTTAAGTGTAGCATGTCCAACAGCTCTGGGTTTGACATGGCCTTGTATGTTAAGCAGAGATCGCCTCTGAGTAGACGATATGTAACAGAGTATAGCTGGAGTTTGTTAAGGCGGTCAGCATAGGGCATCTGCTTTAGGCCTGTGATTCTTTTATTGAGGCATTTCTGTGGACTTTCCAGTTGTTGCAGATGTCTTGAGAGGTACATACCAAATGGGGCGTTGTATTCTATAATGGGTCTAATGAGGGATGAGTACAGTGGGACAATGACCTCCTGCTTTCTGGATGAAAAGCCCTTAGTGATGAGATGTGCCACATAGGGGGATTTCCTGACTGTTGTGGTGATGTGGTTATTGAAGGTGAGACCACTGTCCACCTGTGTCCCTAAGTCCCTTATCACATTTTCGGTGTTTAGTGTACTGCCACCTATGTGGTAATTCACAAGTACATGTTTTTTCCCAAAGGGGATAACTATACATTTCTTGGCATTGAGCTTGAGCCCATGGCTCTGGTACTAAGCATCTGTTTTTTTAAGGCCCTTTTGTAGCGTATCCACATAATTTTGGGATTCAATAATGGCTCCCAGTTTGCAGTCATCTGCGAACTTTGTTAGCCAGAGTCCTTAGTGTTGGCCTGTATATCAGAGAAGTAGATGCCAAACAAGAGTGGTCCCAGGACTGAACCCTGAGGTACTCCACTTGTCACTTGTCCGGAGCTGGATTTGGAGTCGGCTACTTTTACAGTGTGGGTTCTGTCAGTAAGCCAGTTGGCAACCCATCAACTACCATAGGGATTAATGCCCAGCTTAGTAAGCCTATCTATGATTCCAGAGTTAGGGATGGTGTCAAAGGCCTTGGCGAGGTGCAGGTAGGCCGTCTGGACCACCTTACCCTTGTCCATGGCTCTGGAGACTGATTCAAAGAAGTCAATCAGGTTCAGGAGACAAGATCAGCCCTTCAGGAAACCAAACTGGGTGGTGTCCAGTGTTTGAAGATTACCAAAGTTTTTGTTTATAAGTTCTATGATAATATGTTCCATGGCCTTGCAGATCAGGCTCGTCAGACTGATGGGGCGGTAGTTGCCGGGATCCAAGGTGGATCCCCCCTTGTGGAGTGGGATAACTGTAGCTGTGTGCCACTCAGTGGGCACGAAGCCTGAGGTGAGGCTATGGTTAAACATGACACTTAGGTGAGGTGCCAGTTCATTTTGTAGTTCATGTAATACACAGCCAGGGATGTCATCTGGTCCCATGGATGCTGTATTCTTAGCTTTGGAGAGTGTGTTTTTTACCTGTGTGGCCATTATTACCGGAATTTGGCAATCTTCCGGTATTGAGATGGGCCATTTAGGGGGTGAGAGGGGGGTGAAGTTGGCATTGAATTGGTTTGCCAGGATACTGGCAATATCCTTGGGATCAGTATATTTAATGCCATTCTGTTGTAGCTCAGAGCAGATCTGAGCATTGCCATTTAGATTCTTGATATAGTTATAGAATGCCTTGTGGTTGCCTTTGGAATCTTTGGCAATTTTATTTTCATAACTAGCTTTGGAGGATTTTATGAAATATTTCAGCTTCTTACTGAACTAGTCTGTTACTTTAAAGTCTGAGGTTAATACAGAATTAGAAATGACACAAGACACCAAGGCTCAAACTTAACAATTTATTAAGCAAAAACCTACTAGGTAAACAGAAAACAAACTAATAAATCATGTGCTTACAAGCATATGCATAAACAAAATCATCTTTACCACTGATAGGGAGGCTTCAATCCTATTCAGTACAGCTATCTGTTCAGTCAAAGCAAGGCCAACACTGGCAAAATGGGTCTTATGCACAGTTCAGGCTAGTGCTGTGATCAAATCCGGATGATGATGATTTCCATTTTAGCCTTTGAGCTTTTTATAGTCTTGAACAAACAACAGAGTCAATAGGTTCAACTAATGACATATTGATCACAAGCTCATCATGAGTTGATGGAATATTTTAGAAAATTACAAATCATTTCCTAAGTTGTAAACAAGTCTTGTAATATCTGTTCTTATGCCTTACTTCCCTTTTCCAAAGAACTGTTAGCTCACAAACTTGTGATATAGTTCCTCATTGAAATCCCCCACATTCTGGTAAACATCTTTTTAGCTGACAAACAACTTACAGGTCATGGAAAGTTAAGTAATACCAGTAATCAGTGAGCAAGGCCTGCTCTTAAGCATATTGTATTGTTACAATATAAGCAGCATATAGTGAGGTAGTAGCATGTCAGATCTAGCAATAATCAAACATACACAGTGGTGTGTGGCTCGAGGCATAAAAAAAAAACAGGTAGACTGTGTGGATCCGTCACAGGCCATCCCTTGCATCGAGCAATGTATGCTGTGTATCCCTTATAAGAGTTAAAACTGACAACATCAATTTGTATCTTCTCATCACCTTACAGTAAATGCAGCATGATATTAAGCAAAATAACACCAAAACTATTGTGGTCAAAAGCAAGGGATGCAACAACAAATTAAACCACACTGAAGCTTTAGATGACCTCATAAAAATATCATATCAATGCGAAACAGTTATATCCTGTATTTCATTTGCAATTTTTACAATGGTACCTTTATCTTTAATCATTTTAATCACTGATTGATGTGCATCATTTAGAGTTTTATTTAAAAGTTGCAACACTATTTGTCCTTCCTGCTTAATCTGTTGAAAGTCCGGGTGGACTAGAGATGGCCATCTAAAAGTGTATAATGGTTCTATGCTAGCATTAAATGTGATGTCCATCCATCTAGTCAATCTAATAAGTTCTCCAGTATAAAAATCAATAATTGCATGGGTATTACTTTTACAGTATGCTCCACCGTTGGTGATTATCCCATCACTCCAGGCTAATTTACAGGAGGATATCACACAAACTGTGGTATCATTTAGTTGGTAGATGTCCGTACCATTTCCTACATATCTGTGCCAGGTGCATTCCCCAGTTCCATTATGTAAACATGGGTGAGGTTTCCTTTTCACCATCATGCATACCCACCCCTGGGGCCAGGTCTCACAACCTGCCAAATCAATGGGTACATCATTATAATCAATCAAAACAGACTCAATTTGAGGTACCCACCAATTATTTCCAAATTGCAAGGGCAATTTAACAAATGGACAGACCTGCTTTGTTCCATTTTTACTAGCAAGATAGTCAAAAATCAGTATACAAGACTTATTTTCACATGCAAAGTCTATTGGCTTTAACCAATGATATAGCTGCAGTTCCCTTTGCCAATGGGCTGCCTTTTTAGCCCCCCCCAGGTTTGAGTAAATTGCAAATATTGCTGATTAGCAGCCAATTGAGATAGGATACAAAAGGTCTGATTTACTTCTGCTGTGAGGTTATTTAAAATCTGTTCTGTATATGCATTAGCATGTTCAATCCACTTCCACATAACAATTTGAGTTAAAATATTATCTACAGTTCTTTGTCCCAGTTCAGGATCATGATCTGCTGGTAGCTTAAAGGCCATATTTAGGTGAGTACCTAAGCAGCCCAATTTTCTATGTAGGGTATCTATATCTACACTGTTTAAGAATCCAGTCCCTGTTCTGACTGCACCTAGTGCAGTACCAAGAATACCTGCAACATCACGTTTATTCCTTTTATATTTGTAATGTCTATATTTGATATGCAAGGAATTAACTGGCCATAATTTCACAATTTTACAATGTGGATACCTGGTAGTAATATCAACTGCTGTCATGTTAATTATCATTTTAATATGTTGTATTACTCTACCACTACTTACAGTTTTACATCCTCTTGTATACCTTACCACATGTCCCAAACCATCAACTACAGTTGGACCATTGTCTATGGCATATATCTCCAAACTTGGAGATAGGGTTTCCACTGTGTCATTTTCCCTTTGAAATTCAGCTATGCAGGAGGAATCTAATGGAGACTTGGCCAGTGGAAATCCCGATTAATTTAATCTCTGGTATAAGCCTCCAAAAAGGTTGGAAGTACACTTTTCAGGATGTCTATCACAGTTTAGTCTACATACAGTTGTGATGTTCTCCATCTGAGTGATGCTCCAAGTTAGGGCAGGTTTTGGTGTCACTACATATAGATCATTTCCCAATTTCCAGTAAACTCTGCCATTAGATTTGCAACATCTTCCTCATCAAATAGAGGGATAGGATCAAGACAGTCATATGGCCCATCTAAGTGTTGTCATTGGAAAAGGTTGGCACCTTCCCAAACAGTGCAATAATCTATGGAGAGGAAAGTACAATGATTGTTTAGCAGAATCAAGTAATTCTAAAACAGTATCACCAGGTCCATCACAAATCACAGTCCCATGTTCATTTGGCTGATTGGGTGTGGTCACCACAACTCTCATTCCCAGGCATTTGCTTGGTTTAGTATCACAGTCTTATAGCAAAATAACAGCATCTTGATGCATACAAATTTCTACTAAAGGTTGTCCTTTTTGAATCATCTGTGTCTTGTTATCTAAATTGATAGCCTTTACTATCACTTCTCGTTCTGGAACTCATAATGTAAAATCCTCCCAATTTTCCCCTAATAGTCCTTTTTGACCCAGTGCCAATTTTCTGGGAGATAGAGTTTCCAACCTGTCTCAACTAACACTATATTTTGTGCTGGCACTCTTTGTTCAGTCAATGTGCATAGCCAGAACTAAGTTTGATCAGCATTTGTCAAAAGAGGGTATATGGCATCAGGGTTCAGCTTTTCTAGTTTCAAAATACAACAGTTGGACTGAATGTCATTCATATGCATTTGCAAAGGGGTTCCTTGATGTTTTCAAGGCCTATTGTTCAGTTGGCTCACAGCTAATACTAATACCTTTGCCCAGCCTCGTAATGCTCCATCACTTGTATTCTTTCGGATTTGTTCTTTAAGGAACCCATTATACCTTTCAATCAAACCAGCAGCTTGAGGATGATATGGGATATGCAGCACCCATCAAACTCCATTTTCCTTTGCCCATTCTTGAACTTCTGCTCCATAAAGTGACTGCCTTGGTCACTTTGGATTTCACTAGGAATCCCATATGTCACACATAATTTATTTAGTCCTTTTAACACTGCTTGTTGGTTTGCCTTTTTGCATGGAGACACCATTAGTAATCCTGAATAAGTGTCCACCATCATTAGGCAATATTGCTGATTTTGATCCAGTGGTAAAGGACCAATAAAGTCTATTTGCCAGATTTGTGCTGAACGACTGCCTCGGTGAATGTGTCCACATGCTTCTGCCTGCAGTTGCTTATGTTTATTTCTTTGACAGATTTCACACTGCTTTATAACATCTTTAGTTATTTCCTTATTCAACTGCATACCATGCCTTCGTGCCCATTCTATTGTTGCATCTCTTCCCAAGTGCCCACTGCGATCATGGGCCCATCTTGCCATATTAGCACTTTCAGTTTTCTCTTCAGCAATACGTACTGCGGCCATCTTATCTACCTGCTGGTTATGCCTCCTTTCATTTGTCACAAGTGATGCATGGGCATCTACATGTCCAACACTGATTTTGCATTGTTGAGCTTTTTCCCAAATCTGTTGCCAATCTTCTGAGCCTCCCCACAGAGGTTTGCCATGGATCTTCCAATTCTGTTGTTGCCAGGCAGGTAACCAGGTTGTCAGTCCTTTAAAAACTGCCCAGCTGTCAGTATAGATGTACCCTTCATCTCCAGGTGATAAACTATCGATGACAAGGGCAACAGCTCATAATTCTGCCTGATTATTTGAACCAGCAGTATCTTCATCAAATAATACAGTTTCTGTTCGTGGACAATAAGCTACCGCAGTCCAGGTCCTGCCATTTGATCCTATTTTGGCAGAACCATCAGTAAACCATGCATGTTTCTGTTTTTCTGCATCTGAATTATCAAATGGTGATGCTTCAATGATTGGTGACTTCAAAAGCTCATGTCGCTGTTGTTCTATCGCATCAGCATCATCCAAAATTCCAAGTCTAGCCAACCGTTGCTGTACTTGAGATACTCCAGGTACGATGTTGGCCCTTTCCTGCAAATACCATTTCCATTTTTGTACAGTTGAAGATTGTGCTATTAGAGTTTTTATTAAATTATTATCTCTTAACCACCCCTTGATTGGATAGTCTGTCTTAACTGTCACTGTTTAGTTATTCCTTTCACATGAATCAATGCTGTGTACACTGCCAGCCCATGTTGCTCAAGGGGGCTGTATCTCACCTGCGCTCCGATTAGAGATTTGGACCAAAATCCCAGTGGTCTCTTTTTCAAAGTGTCATCCTTCTGCCACAGCCCCCAAGACATAACATTATTCGCAACAGTTACTTTCAAGACAAAAAGTTGCTGTGGATCAATTGGGCCCAGCCCCACCCTCTGCTGTAGGGCCTTTTTTGCTTCTTCAAAAGCCGTTTGCTGCTTAGGACCCCATTGAAAGTCACACTTTTTGTTCCATTACATAGTGAATTGGCCGCAAAATCAGTCCAAGGTGAGGTACGCATGCCCTTCAAAAGCCCATTGCTCCCAAGAAGGCCTGTGCCTGCTGTTTCATTTTTGGGACTGCAATTTTTTGAATACTCTCTAGTGCCACTGCAGGAATTTCTATTTTCACTCCATTCCAAATCATACCAAGAAATTTTACTGATGTCCCTTGTTGTGTTTTATTTTTATTTATAGCCCACCCTCTGTTTTGAAGGTGCTGAATTACAGTTTGTAGTGTGATATCCACATCAAACTTTTCTCCAGTAATCATTATGTCATGAATGTAATGAAAAATCATCACTTTCTCCAGTTATAACTTGGCTAGATCTCTAGCCACCAGTCCATGACACAGTGTAGGGCTGTGCAGATATCCCTGAGGTAACACTTGGAAGGTGTACTGCCTCCCCTCCCAAGTAAAAACAAACTGGGCTCTGCTTTCTTCTGCTATTGGAATGGAGAAGAAAGCATTTGCTAAGTCCAAAACTGCATGATATGGCCCAGCAGATGAAGACAATCTTTCCACGATCATAACAATATCTGGAACAGCTGCCGCTAAAGGTGGGGCCACCTTGTTCAGACCTCGGTAATCTACGGTCATCCTCCATGACCCATCAAGTTTCTTTACTGGCCACACCGGACTGTTGAATGGACTCACAGTTGGCTCAAGTATGGCAACCCGAAGCAGTTCTTGGATTGTTTCAGTGATCTCGGCGTGCCCACCTGGGATACGATACTGCTTGATGTTTACTATTGTTTTAGGTGTGGGAATATAAAGTGGTTCCCACTTAGCATTGCCTCAGACTACAGCCTTGACTGTGTTGACTGAACAATGCCGCACTCCAAACCTAAATGGCCCTACATTGGTTTCCAAAGTCCTACCCTTTAACACATCTATTCCTAAAATGTGTTCATGTACTGGAGCTATTACTGCTTCAATAAAAATAGGAATACCATTCCCAAAAGCTATCTTAACCTTAGTTTTGGTACATAGTGTTTTTGCCCCACCCCCCATAACCATCAATTTCTACACATTGTCCACGAAATTTACTGGGGTTGCCTGTGAATATAGTTATTTCTGATCCTGTGTCTACCAGAGTGGCCCTCCCCTTCAAAAAATGGTAAGAGGTACGTAAGGGCATCGGCCCCCAGGTGTAATTGCTCTTACTGTACCCCTAGCTACTGGGGACCCACCTACTAGTCAATTTGTCTCCGTTTTTTCAACCGGGGTTCTCCATTCCTTTTCTCCCCAATCTCTCTCATCATTGAAGTTTCCCTTTTGCCACTGTGCTAACTCCTCATCAGTAGGGATGTCAGGATATAATTGATTCCACCCTACCTTCCCTTCAGTGGTACTTCTGGTTGGACTTTTTGTAGGGGTTTACTTTTTGCCTGCAGAGCTTGAACCTTTCTCTTTTTGTTTTTGCTTCCATTTTTTATATAATTCCTCAGTAGCTATCCCATCTATTTCTGCAACTTCTACCCCCCCCACCTTAACAATAGTTCCAAAAACATTTGCTTTCTTGTGACTTTTTAACCAGATTTATCTTTTGGCTTCTCTGCATTTGCTTTTCTAGCTCTTCTCTGTTCTTTTTCTTCCACTAATTCTGACATTTGATTTAGAGTAACTATTACATCCCATATGTTGGTGGCCACGGTGGTGCAGCGGTTAGCATTTTCACCTCACAGCAAGAGGTTCTCTGGTTCAATCCTCAGCTGGGGTGCCTTCTGTGTGGAGTCTGCATGTCCTTCCTGTGGTCGCATGGGTTTCCTCCAGGTACTCCAGTTTTCTCCCACACCCCAGGTGGTTTGGACACTAAATTGGCCCTAGGTGTGAGTGTGTGCATGTGTGTGCCTTCTGTGGAAGGTTGGGCACCAGGCTGGCAACTCAACACCGTAAAACTCCACTGCCAATCATATCATGAGCGAATAGATGTTCCGCTGTGGTGATCCCTAACCAGGAAAAGCTGAAAGAAGAAGAATTACATCCCATACCTGCTGACCTACACAGCCTGCTAGGGCTGCCATCAGCTGCCCTTTCCACCACTGTGGTACATTTCTGATCAATTTACTTCTCATATTGCTGGTCATTATTTGTGCATCTGGTCCTTTTGGAAGCACTACTGCCCCATTCTTTAATTCCAACGAATAAATGGCAGCCAACATAGCCATTTCTCTTAACTGCTGTATTGCCTCTGCTATTATTTTCCAAGGCTTATGTTCATCAGCTACTGCTGTAGCGTCAGGGCAAGCAGCTTGTAAAGCCATGGCTAACCACACCACCAGTGAATTTACCTGAGATCATCATGGTTCACATTGTTTACTATTGGCTTTAAACATGGGTGGAACACCAAGCATGCACATTGGTGCATCTCTTCAGCATTTAGAGACACTGCTTCTCCCCCTATGTCCCAACCCTGAAGAAACCATGCTAAAACAGTTTCCCCCGGCTTTTGCTTATAGATTTGGATTACATTTAATAATTCAGCTTGGGTATAACTTCGCACCTCAACCCATTGTTGTGGCACCGCCCCCCAAGTGTATTGTCCCTTTCTCTCAATAACTGGATGTGCCTCCACTGATGGGGAATTTACTATTTCAAAATCACTATCACCCTCATCAGTTGAGGGGAGATCACCTTCCCATTTCTCGGGGTCAAACTCTGCCTTACACAGCAAAGCACGAACCTGGGGCCTTGAGGGTGGATGGCGTAGTTTTCTCCCACTTCGTTGTCTATGCTGTTGAATAATTCGAGTAGCTAGAGTCACTGAATTAGATTTCCAGTGTTCAGCTTCCTCTCCTACATTAGCAAGTGTCATATCTGCCTTCTCCAAGGCATCTCTAGCCAATCTGTGTGTATGCTTGTGCTTTTTACATTGTTCTTCTAACTCTAGGACTTTATTTTTAGTTTCTCTACATCTCTAACTAATTCCTGAATTCCCTCAAAGAACAGCCATCCAGACGCTCCCACCCCTTACTTCACCTTTTTCCCCTTATCATCCAATTTTAGCTCTGATAGGGCTTTAGTTAGACTATCAGGGTCTACCTTAGGTCTTTCTTGTAAAGGTTTTGGGGAAGGAGGGGGTGAAATTTAACTTAATACCTTAGCAAGAGGATCCCATTTCCAACCAATGCTGGCATCATAGTACCAATGCCCACCTTATTTAGGGTACCTGACACAACATCCTTCTTGCCTATGTCTATATGTTTTAAAGGAAAAAACATTGGTTGTTGTTGTGACATTTCTACTGCAAACCTCTGACCCTGCTCGCTGCGCCAAATGAACTAGTCTGTTACTTTAAAGTCTGAGGTTAATACAGAATTAGAAATGACACAAGACACCAAGGCTCAAACTTAACAATTTATTAAGAAAAACCTTACTAGATAAACAGGAAAAAAAACCTAATAAATCATGTACTTACAAGCATATGCATAAACAAAATCATCTTTGCCACTGATAGGGAGGCATCAATCCTATTCAGTACAGCTATCCGTTCAGTCAAGGCAAGGCTGACAATGGCAAAATGGCTCTTATGCTCAGTTCAGGCTAGTGCTGTGATCAAATCCAGATGATAATGATTTCCATTTTAGCCTTTGAGCTTTTTATAGTCTTGAACAAACAACAGTGTCAATAGATTCAACTAATGACATATTGATCACAAGCTCATCGTGAGTTGATGGAATATTTTAGAAAATTACAGATCATTTCCTAAGTTGTAAACAAGTCTCATAATATCTGGTCTTATGCCTTACTTCCCTTTCCAAAGAACAGTTAGCTCACAAACTTGTGATATAGTTCCTCAATGAAATCCCCCACATTCTGGTAAACATCTTTTAAGCTGACAAACAACTTACAGGTCAAGGAAAGTTCAGTAATACCAGTAATCAGTGAGCAAGGTCTGCTCTTAAGCATATTGTATTGTTACAATATTGGCAGCATATAGTGAGGTAGAAGCATGTCAGATCTAGCAATAATCAAACATACACAGTGTTATGTGGCTCGAGGCATAACAAAAAACAGGTAGACTGTGTGGATCTGTCACACTTACTGAGGTTGGTTAGGGAGTTTTTTGCATACTGGGATTTTCCTCTTTTCTGCAACAGTTTCTTCCTTTTGTTGTAAAGTTTGTTTATGGCAGGGGACCACCAGATTGGCTTCCTTTTTTTGGAGGAGAGCATCTTGGTTCTAGTTGGGATGGCATGATTCAAACATGAGTGTATGTGCTCATACAGTACCTTAGTGTAGGATTTAGCAGTCGAACTTTCAGTTCCCGTCTGCATGGTTGTCATGAAGTTTGTCACTTCTGACTTGAGTAGCATGACGTTGGCTTTGGAGAAGTTTTTTGTGGAGGTCTCCTTACTGGAGGGTGGGGGTGGGATGTGGATGTCAAGGGTGATTTGCTTATGGTCAGACCTGACCAACAAGGGGCTGACCATATGTGTGGCACATCGATTTCCCATATTGGTAACGACCAGGTCTAGGATATTAGAGCCCCTGGTGGGACTATGGATTATTTGATCCAGGGCATTGGAATTTATGAATTTCAAGAACCATTGGGAAAAGGTGTTGGTACACGAGTAGTTTTCCCAGTTAATGGCAGGGTAGTTGAAATCACCCAGTATTAGGGTCTTTGGTTGTATCTTAATATTTTCCAGTATGTTTAGAAAGGTGTAGTGAGAATCTTGGGGCATAGTGGGGGATCTGTAGCAAGCTACAATTTGGATTGCAGTCTTACCTAGTGTTAGTTGCACCTGGAAAATTTCAGACACCTTGTGTTGGGCAACTAGCCTGGTGGTGTGAATATCCTTGGTGAATATGGACACTCCTCCACCTTTAGTGTTTCGGTCCTGGTTTGGTGGCCGAAAAGTGTTTTAAGTGTTGTAGCCTGGTATTGCAGGGGTGCTCTCTGGAGCCTTGAACCAGGTCTCAGTTACTGCACAGATATCAATGTTCTCCATTTTTAGGAGTGCCATGAAGAGTGCATTTTGAGGTTTAGACTTCTAGCATTGACCAAGACAAACTCCTCAAACTGTAAAACCAAAACAACTAGGAAACAGAAAAACGGCAACAGCAGAACCACAGAAACACTGTTTTTATTATAGATAAAGTAAGCGCTTTCGTCGGTGTACTCCACCAACTTCATCAGACAAATAACATGACATATTGTTGCAGTTTAAATACTTTCATACAGCCATATCAATTATACAATTAAAACCGTTTTTGAAAAAAAAATTAAAGAGATAGTCCCAAATAAACATTACAACAAAGAACGCCGAAGTGGGAATAAAAACTACGTTACTAGTACTGTAACATAGTTAGATATAAAATGAATTATTTACATTAGCAGGACATAGCAATTTTTAACGTAAACAGAAACAAAAAATATATATATAGTTAAAACAAACCAAACAAGATGACAACAGTAATATCTAGTCAAACTTTTAAGTACGTTAAAGATCACTATGTCCTGCTAATGTAAATAATTCATTTTATATCTAACTATGTTACAGTACTAGTAATGTAGTTTTTATTCCCACTTTGGCATTCTTTGTTGAAATATTTATTTGGGACTATCTCTTTAATTTAAAAAAAAAATGGTTTTAATTGTATAATTGATATGGCTGTTTGAAAGTATTTAAACTGCAACAATATGTCATGTTATTTGTCTGATGAAGTTGGTGGAGTACACCGACGAAAGCGCTTACTTTATCTATAATTAAAACAGTGTTGCTGTGGTTTCGCTGCTGCCATTTTTCTGTTTCTTACTTCTAGCATTGAGTAGCATTACCTTCAGAATTTCCATGCTTGTACCTGTTATGGTGGTGATTTTGTCCTTTGAACTTTGCCTAAAAAAGGAACTATAGGGGTGGAAAGAGCCTTAGCCAGTAACCTGAATCCCAGGGGTGACAGGTGCAGACCATCTCTGGCAAAGCATCGTGGTCTGTTGATCATGTCTTCCCAGGCATACAGATACTGGATCCCCTTTGAATGGCACCAGAAGCTTAGCCAATTGTTGAAGTCAATCATTTTGTCCTTATATTGTGGTATAATTCCGGGCAAAGGCAGGATGCTACTCAGGGCTTGGGTCATACCTGCCTGGGCCACATGATCTGAGAGCTCTTTCATGTCTCTTTTCATGTAGTAGAGGGAGGTACGTCTCAAGTCATTCACTCAAACATGGACATTGACAGAGCCATATTTGTACTTGTTGTGGAGGGACTTGAGTGCATGCGTTATGTGGCGGATCCTGGCACCTGACAGGCAGCTGACTGTAATTTTCTCCTTGTTCAGCCTGGTAACTGGGACATCAGTGTGCCTGACTGTAGAGTCACCTATGAATAAAGTGTTAGGTACATTGTCTTGCCTTAGGGGCTGTTGCTGGGTGGCACACTGGTGTTGTGAGCTATGTGACATTTTGGTTGTGATTGGTGTTTGTTTGCATTTTAGTTTCAGAGGTCCTTGTTGCTTGGGCAGGTTACAGTTAAGATCCTCTGCATATGTGGATTTAATGTTGCTATGTGTGGGTGTTGGTGGTGTGGGTTTAGAAGGGCTATGTGTTGCTTGAGGTGTAATGTGGGTGTTAACCTTCTCCTTTTGACTGTCAAGCACAATCTTGGGTGGAGAGAGCTTTGCTTCCAGTTTGGCTATGTAAGTGCATCTCTCACAGGCTGTAGTGTTGGGTGGTAGGAGGAGAGGGTTGTCTGTGTACATGAGGCAATTGCTGCATTGTCCCTGTATGCCCAGATTCACCACGTGGACAGGAGAAATCACCAGAATCTGTCCCTTGGAGATGCCTGGTTTGGTGCTTTTTTTGTAAAGTACAGGAGCTGTTTTCCATTGCCTTAGCAAGGTACTTTGCAATTATAGGCTGTTTAATGCTTATAGGTTCATAGGCTGGTACTAGGCTATCAGCCCTAGGGCCTATACAAGCCTAGCCATAACAATTCCCTGGCTATTTCATCCCACACTATTTACTTCCCTGGACCCCTATCTAGCAGGGTGACTGATGTGATCCCCGGGGTGAATTTCCTTTCTCCCATCCAATCATCAAGGTTCCTTTTGAAGAGGGTCAAAGAGGCACTCTGCTTGACATGTATGGGCAATCTATTCCAGAGTCTGGGGAGTCTCTGGGTCAGGAACCTATCCCTCCAGCATGTTTTGTTTATTGTGATGACAAGGTTTAGATCCCTGGAGCGTGTGGCTCTGAGGGATTGGGATTTCTTTAAGTATAGCATGTCCAACAGCTCTGGGTTTGACATGGCCTTGTATGTTAAGCAGAGATCGCCTCTGAGTAGACGATATGCAACAGACTATAGCTGGAATTTTTTTAAGGTGGTCAACATAGGGCATCTGATTTAGGCCTGTGATTCTTTTAGTGAGGTATTTCTGCAGCCTTTCCAGTTGTTGCAGATGACTTGAGAGGTGCATACCAAATGGAGCATTGTATTCTATAATGGGTCTAATGAGGGATGAGTACAGTGGGACAATGACCACCTTTTTTCTGGATGAAAAGCCCTTAGTGATGAGGTGTTCCACATAGAAGGATTTCCTGACTGTTGTGGCGATGTGGTTATCAAAGGTGAGACCACTGTCCACCTGTGTCCCTAAGTCTCTTATCACACTTTCAGTGTTTAGTGTACTGCCACCTATATGGTAATTCATGGGTACATATTTTTTCCCGAAGGGGATAACTATACATTTCTTGGCATTGAGCTTGAGCCCATGGCTCTGGCACCAAGCATCTGTTTCTGTAAAGCCCTTTTGTAGAGTATCCACATCATTTGGGGATTCAATAACGTCTCCCAGTTTGCAGTCATCTGCGAACTTTGTTAGCCAGAGTCCCTTAGTGTTGGCCTGTACGTCAGAGAAGTAGATGTCAAACAAGAGCGGCCCCAGGACTGAACCCTGAGGTACTCCACTTGTCACTTGTCTGGAGCTGGATTTGGAGTTGGCTACTTTTACAGCGTGGGTTCTATCACAGTTAGCAACCCATTGGGTTATGTAGGGATTAATGCCCAGCTTAATAAGTTTATCTATGATTCCAGAGTGGGGGATAGTGTCAAAGGCTTTGGCAAGGTCTAGATAGGCTGTGTGGACCACATTACCCTTGTCCATGGCTCTGGAGACTGATTCAAAGAAGTCAATCAGGTTCAGGAGACAAGATCGGCCCTTCATGAACCCAAACTGGGTGAGGTCCAGTGTTTGAAGGTTGCCAATGTCTTTGTTTATAAGTTCCATGATAATACACTCCATGGCCTTGCAGCTAAGGCTCGTCAGACTGATTGGATGGCAGTTTCTGGGATCCAAGGTGGATCCCCCCTTGTGGAGTGGGATAACTGTAGCTCTGTGCCACTCAGTGGGCACAAAACCTGAGGTGAGGCTATGATTAAACATGACACTTAGGTGAGGTGCCAGTTCATATTGTAGTTCATGTAGTACACAGCCCGGGATGTCATCTGGTCCCATGGATGATGTATTCTTAGCTTTGGAGAGTGCGTTTTTTACCTGTGTGGCCATTATTACTGGAATTTGGCAATCTTCCGGTATTGAGATGGGTCATTTAGGGGGGTGAGAGTGTGGTGAAGTTGGCACTGAATCGATCTGCCAGGATATTGGCAATATCCTTGGGATCAGTATATTTAATGCTATTCTGTTTAAGCTCAGAGCAGATCTGAGCATTGCCATTTAGATTCTTGACGTAGTTATATAATGCCTTGTGGTTGCCTTTGGAATCTTTGGCAATTTTATTTTCGTAACTATCTTTGGAGTATTTTATGAGGGATCTCAGTTTCTTACTGAGGCTGGTAAGGGAGTTTTTTGCATCCTGAGATTTTCCTCTTTTCTGCAACAGTTTCTTCCTTTTGTTGTAAAGTTTGTTTATGGCAGGGGACCACCAGATTGGCTTTCTTTTCTTGGATGACAGCATCTTGGTTCTATTTGGGATGGCACGATTCGAGCATGAGTGGATGTGCTTGTACAGTGCCTTAGTGTAGGATTCAGCAGTTGAAGTTTCAGTTCCCATCTGCACGGGTGTCATGACGTTTGTCACTTCTGACTTGAGTAGCATGAAACTGGCTTTGGAGAAGTTTTTTTTTGAGGTTTCCTATGATTAATTTCTCCTTATTAACAAGGAGAGTTGAGTGCTTCTATCATTTGGAAGAGAGATATGGTTGAGGGAGTTTTTAAACTAGGTCAGGTTGCTGATTGCTCTCAGTGATGGGGGAGATTATTCCATGCCTTAGATACATAGCAAGAATACAACATTTGGCCAGCTGAAAGCTTGGGTTTCTCAATGGATAGTAACATTTTGTTTTCTTATCTTAGGTGCCGGTTTGTATGATACGTGGACTGCGGATTCCATAAATACCCATCCCATGGCCGAAGTGCTGTACACCGCTTCACCCACTTTCATATAATAGAAAATTAGCCACTGCTCCTCATTTGTAATTCTGAGTTTTGATGCAAGGTTCCAGGAAGAGACTTTGAATAGTAACTCATTAGAGTTTGAAGTAAGCTCAGCTTCTTGGTTTCCTAAAGGCTGATTAGTCTTAAATGTGTCAACTGTAAGCCTTCCTTTAGCTGAGTAAGTCAGAAGCGGGTGCTCTGTAGTTTTTTATGAATTTTAAGTACTCATTCTGTACTATGACTGTGTCTGTAGTGACTCCCAGGTATCTGTGCTGTTTCCTGGTCAGAGCATATCCTTAGATGTAGTGGGGAGTTCTGATCCTAGAATGCTGAACCTGTTTTAAGCCAGCAGTAATGCCCAACAGGGTGGGCATAACGGGAATAATGGATTATTTAGGAATGTTGTGAGGCCTTCTGCTGCAGTTGGAAGTCCTCCCCACACCTGGAAGATCTATTTCCCTGTATCACCCACCTTGAAGGCATTGTTTCACTTAGAAAATTGTCTATATGTTAAGTTGTTTTGCATCTTTTTATTATTAGTGTATATAATGTTTTATATTTGAATGTAAAAATAGTTCCTCTGTGTAGTATTTGAAAGTTGGTGTAGGGAAGTTAATTGCTGGTGAAGGAGGTATTTTGCATAAAAGTTAAGTAAATATTTAATTATGTCTACTCAAGACACACACACATGTCCTCCCCCATCAGCACACTCTCTAACTAACACATATACAAAGTCGTGCAGATGGCATGCCCATGCATATATATATGCACAAGGAATCTCTGTTCTACTTGTAAACCTGTCAGGCAGAGTTACCTGCTGTCCTCTTGAACTGAAGAAATGATAGACATGTTCTAGATGATAATGAAGCATTTTGTGATGTGGCCCTATCCTTGTCTTCTTGCCTATTTATGGTTCAGTGCTTCTCTATAGGCTGATACCTGCTATAAAGTTTAATTTAGGGTCTGTAGTACTTCTGCTCCTTAGACAGTCACATTTTTCTTAAATTATTGACATGACTAGGCCAGCTACAATTCTGAGACCTGATCTCCATTAGAATTTCCAAGCCAAACTCTGCCTTGCCACCCTTAACCACCTATCCCATAGTGAAATACGAGCAGACAGAATCTCATCACTTCTTTTCCCTTCCATGTGATCTGTAACAGCCACCCAAGTTACTAATCATATTATGGTCACCTAGGTTGCAGTTAGGGCTTTGCTTTATGCCTATGTATCGGCTTAGCTGGCTAACTGAATGTTTGTTATATAGCCTTTAAGTACTTTAACCCAAAGCCATAGAGGCATTTAAGAAAAAAGCCCTCATTGTGCAGATGGAATATGACCTTCCTACTGTCAATACAACTTTCACAAAAAACAGTCAACCCCTTCAGATCCATCTTAAAAATGCATGATTCATTCTTTTCTTGCTTCATAATGATGGTTATTGTGGAACACTTAAGAAAATAAAATAAGACAGTTGTGACATGGTCATCTACCTCCTATTTTTGAACTCATCATATAGTTCAATACAGACTGCGGTGGTGATGCTGCGGTAGCGTTGTCGCCTCACAGTTAGAAGCTGCACATTCGATTCTCAGTTAGAGTGTCTTCTGTCTGTCAACATGCATGAATGGGCGTTCCTTCGTTGAAGGTTGTGCGTTAGGCCCGGCAAGCCAGCACATAAAAATCTACTGCCAATCATTAGCGGACCGGAGTTCCGCTGTGGCGACCCCTAACCGGGAAAAGCCTAAAGACAGTAGTAGATCATATAGTTCAATACAGACTTAGCCTGCTGTCTTGCAACTTGACAGCAGCTTTTTCCCCTCAGATTTAATATTTCAAGAACATTTCAAGAGCAGTCAGCCTAGGAACCACCAGAGCTGTGACTAGGTACTGTATCATCACAGAAATAACACTAAGAGCAGCTGAATACTTTAGACACATCAGCTTTGAGGATGCTGATTCTTGGGATTTAAGTAGCGCACAGTTACCCATAAGGCTGACCCGATTAAGACTTAGTAAATGTATTGCCGCGGGGTTGTGAAGTATCCCCATCTATTTATATATTTTCCTCTCCCTGATTATTTTCAGGCCATAATTTCAGGATTACTTTCCTATTCCATTGTTGTCCTGAACACAGATTTTTTGTCTGCCTTTGACTGACATGACTGTCAAATGAATGAGGTTTAAAAACAGGCTAGAAAAGAGCACCTATTCTCTTCTGGGGATTACTATATTGGGCAGACTACCTTTAGGGTTAGGAGCAAAGATAACTTTAAGAACATAAGGAACAGCATCAGATTACTCAAAAGAACAGAATCAAATATCATTATTTCAAACATCATCTACTTTGGTAAAATTTCTCTCATACCTGCCTTCCTCTACAGTCTGCACAGGAAGGACCCTGCTTGGCTGTTAACATGCTGATCAGATAATGTATAACTTTAGATTTGAGATTTTATTCTTTTTCCTGTATTCTTTTTGTGCCTTCTCAAAAATTAATTTTCTCACTTATTCATAAATGCAGCTGAATGCACTGCCATCTTTATTACAATTTGCAAATGAATGCCATCAATGAATCATGGCATACAATGGAAGACCCTTAGTGCTAGGTGTTCTGTAAGCATGTGATTAACTTGCATCTGACATGACTCTCTAGACTCTGAGAGCCAGCAAAATCTCGTTAACTACCTTAGTTTGTTGACTGGCATTTTGCCCTTCACAAGGCAGAATAATATTAAGAGCAATGAATGCACACATCAGCATTTTTGAATAATTTGAGTTATCAGTGACTAGCCATGAATATCAAAAAATGGACAAACATACAGTTTCTGGGAGAAAACATAAAGCACGCACACCTATTAATACTGTGGAAATTTTAAAAGAAAAAAAAGACAAGAAAAAACACAAAGTTATCACTAACTCTGCATACCAAACCCTTCCAAGTTAAACTGCAGTTTCCCTTTGATGTCAACCTCGACATAAATTGGCACCCTATTGTAATTCTGAGACTCATGAGAACAGGCCCCAGAATTATGAAAAATGTTTGAAAATACCAGAGAAAAGTGAATAGCAAGTACCTTTGTTTTCCTTTAGAAGTTTTTTTTTTTGCAGGGGATTAGCCCACCTGCATTCCACAATGTAAGGATCATGCACCCCCCTCCCATTATGCCTCAGAGAGCAGAGAATATCCCAAGAGATGGCAATTTTGTATTTGATATGTGTAAGTCTGCATTTTTAATCATTCAGTCTTGGTATTCCAGGAGTAACACTAACAAGTCTTGGAGTGTCAGCAGTTTACCATATTCATTACAAACAAAATTTCTAGGACAGAACTGCATTTTATGTTAGTAACCCCAAAACCACTGTTTTCAGTGCAGTAATTCATTCATTAAGCCGATTAAAAGGATGTTGCCAACCCCTGATAACTGAATTTGACTACAATATGACGGGGGGGGGGGCTTGAGACTGTTATTCGGAACAGACTGATGAATTTATGGTAAACAAGCATCCATGATGAAATAGTTCCTGATATGAAGCAAAAATGTAGTAGCACATCAAATCATAATTCAGATCTTTTGCAGAAATAAACAAGACTGTAACTTGTGGTCAAGATGGGGTCATTCAAGGTCACAATTTAAATAAGAAGCATTCACACAACATATGTCTTACTGATAAATTTACAGGTAAAATAAGCATTATACAAAATTTCAAACCTCACAGATGTCAAGCAGATTGTAATAGCCACTCAGAAAGATGGCTGCCATTAGGCTACATTATTATTGTTTCATCAGAACTGGGTAATTTTCAGGAATTAAATCTACCTAATTTGAACATTAACACTCAGGAATAATTAATATCATATTAACAATGTAAGCAAGTTAGTTTCATTGTTCTTCTTTTTTCTTGGTACAATTTCACAGGAAATGAAACTATTTCCATCACTACTTTTCTGATAAGATAACTTATCTTATTTCATATGAATGAAAATATATCCTTTCTCTGTAAGTTAAGGCCATACAGCATGGTCATGGCTAATCACCAGCTCTATGATGTGTAGGTTTTGGCCTTAAGTACTTCTCAGATGACTAAGGTTTGAGAAGTGCCTTCGTCATTGGAGAAAACTTCCAGGGAGGAGTGAGAGTGAATTTCTGAGCGTGTCTAGCCCATCTTTGAGGAGGGAGTTCAAGAAGTCTTCTAGGATGAGATCTGGAAATTGAATCTCTCAAGGACTGCACAGACTTATTGGTAAACAGAAACATTCATTTGCTTTCACCCAGCTAGAAATCATTGCATCATGCTAGCTAGCTAGGCAGAGAATGGTGTTAGAGGCATTCAAAAAATCTCCTTCGCCCTACTGAATAATATCCATGATCCTCTGCTCTCATGTCTCTCTCACAATATCCTATAATGTGGGGATCAGAAATAAATGGACTCATGGATAAGGTTTTTAGTCATGGGAGTCTAAGAGATATCAAACAAATGTATTACAAATATAAACTTCACTCTGGTAGGGCTACTGAGCAATCACAAACCAAACAAGGATACAAGAAGTCAGAAAGGAGAGAAAGAAGGGTTGTAGAGAAGAAATGAAAGATGGGAACAAAAAAAATGATAAGTGTAAGAAAGGAACACATTGGAAGTTTGGAAGTCAGAGCAATGCATTAGCTAATACTATCAAAAGAGTGAAATGGAGATTGAAATAACAAAAAAAAAAAAACAAACAAAACACAGTGACTCTTTAGAATCAGGTTATGATCTCATTAGAAGCTATTTTGACCATGTGTTAAGGACTTGACAACCAGCTAAGACAGTGACATTTGGCTGGAATAACTTTAAAATGGACTGTGCTAAATCTACCCCATATATGGATGTTTGGGTTTTAACTCTGAGGAAAGTATGGGTATGAAATGACATGATTAAATTTTCTTAAGTTGCTCTTAAGAATATGATTGACTACTTATATAATTTTATTTTGGTTTGATAATAAACAAGGTCAGAAATGCATAGATGAATCAGAATCATTGTAGATCAGTTTTTTTTTAAAGGCAAACCACATAACAGTTTTTACATACACTCGACTAACCATGATATGTGTCAGTATGTTTCCAGGGAATAATTTAAAGGTCAATCAGAATGCAACCGTAGGCAGACTGCAGCAACCCCTAAAGAATAAGATAAGCAAGGGCAAGCATGCGTGAAAAGGTCATGTAACTCATTGATGAACTGAACTTTCAATAGCTTCTCACATCTGTGATTACAGCTTTTGAAGTTAATGCAGAGCTATTTCCACTTTCTGAAAAAAAAAAATATTGGCTTCTGTCTCAGACTGCTCAAACTGTGTCTTGCAAGCAATTAGTGTGGATGGATAATTATGGCAAACATGAAAGCATATTATGCACTTTCCTCTGTGACCTTCTCTCATTATTAGTGTTAGATGCTAATAAAAGTTGTTTATGTTCATGGAGGTCCTGTTAGAACAAGATTTTACTCAGATGATCAAAGGATTGCAAATTTGCTGCGCAGGGAGCATGACATATTCTGCTGCTTGCTATGCAATGATGGGAGTGTAAACATAGGTTCTGATTACATGAAGCATAAATTGTGAATGAATGAATGAAGAGGGAGAATCTTAAGAATGTCTCCCCTTCCTCATGAAGTGTTGCTGCAACTCTTTGGTTTCAGGGATACTAACAAACCTGTAGATGATGTCAAACGGGGAAGAACATCTACTGGATAAAAAACTTGCTTTGTACAATTAAATGTATAAGATTTTGCAAGTGAGGGCCATGGCAGTGAAATGTGACAAATTCCTCTGGTATGATGACGCTTGTCTTGAGTTGCATAATGACATCAGTAGGACATCATTGCTATTAAATATATTTTAGCTTTCTTGTGTCATAGCCTTAACTTGGTGGAGTTAAATCGTAAGAGATTAGGGCTGATCAGTGGGCTAACTGTGGCAGATAAGATAATGAACAAATGGAAAATAGAAGAAAAACAGGAGTTGAGATCTTATTTCACAAAGCAGTATAAAGGAAGGCAAGCTAAGGAGCTCACAGAAATAATTATGGAAGAATGTGATGATTATCAGACTAAAGCAGACTCAATTTAGTACTAATGTAAGAAGAAAATACCTAATGGAACAAACCATGTGTCAAATGAACTCTTTTTTTTACAGAGGGTGGTACTGTATGATTCTGGAGAACTGTCACTACAGAGACAGTGATTGTTATACAGAATGGGTAGGTAGCTACAAAGAGGCTAGCTGCAGAATCTGCAGAAATTATGGACATCACCGTTTCACTCCATCTATTTTAGACATATATGAAAAAAAAAAACCCATAAGGAACTTCACAGACTTGTCCTCAGTAGAATGTATACATATTATGAGAACTTCAATCTAAAAAGAATACCACACAACAATAATTCCTGAAACACTCATAGAAAAATGGCTATAGGGCATGGCACTTTATTTAAACACAGACTATGGCTCGTACGCAGTATATCATTACAGTTGCTTAGAGGTGTGTCACTATTTTTTTGCCATTATTCAGCAAGTATCACACTATGCAAAAGTGTATCTGTGTTTATATTCATGTGTGTATGTGTGCATGTGTGCGTGTGTGTGTGTGTGTGTGTGTGTGTGTGTGTGTGTGTGTGTGTGTGTGTGTGTGTGTGTGTGTGTGTGTGTGTGTGATTATATGCACTTTTGTATTCTATTGACTTGTTTTCAATGAGACAACCACTGCCTTCCTCCCTTCTACTGAAGATTGTTATCACTGCTCCATTTGTTGTTTTACTGTCCTTTTTTAACATTGCTTCTCCTAGCATTTTCTTTTAAATTCATTTTCACATTGAGGTGGAAGCCGTTTTATTTCTAGTTTTTTCTTTGTCCCTCATCATGGTATGTGAGATTGAATATAACATACATAACTATATTAGTTTACCTAATCAAATGTTAACTAATTTGCCAATATTTTACTTACTTCTTCATGTATAATATCTGGGTCATTGATGTAGCTTTCACTTTCAAATATCTTAATAATTGTTTCAGTGGTATTTATGTTAACCTTGTCTCTAAAACTGACCTCAAAGTATATGCTTTGTATTAGTAACAAAATGTTTTCTTTTGTACTGTTATGCTACGGGCTGTTTAAAGAGAATTCATCTTGTTTATAATAATAAAATTTGATGCCATGTTTTGCTTTTGGGAAATATATTTTCTTTTTAATGCTTGCCACTGATTCATTTCAAAAGCCTATTACAAGTTTGTTCAGACAAAGACAGGCTGGAGAAAACAAAGCAGTGACAAAGGTTTGAATAAAGAAAAATACTTTTTTTTCCTTATGGGATGGCATGTATATTTAGTCACTTTTACAACAGGCAACCCATATGGAAGCAAAGACGATGCAGGGAACCACACCAGCAAAAATATATAGTATGTGCAACCCACAGAAGATAGGGACGTTTCACCCTCTTCACCATTACTGCAATACTGATAACACATATTTAATATACCTTAGGTATGCCCACTTTGATCAACAGTGAAGAATGCCGCAGAATTAATAAAAAAGAGGGCAAAAATAAAAAATACAGTTGTGGGTGGCAGCACTGCTGGAGGACGGCTACAGTTACTGAAATTTACTCCCTAGGCCTAAATATGGATTGCACACCACTATTACAAATAATAAAGATGGCTTGCACAAGCCCCATATTTAATATGATATATTGTGAAATATTGGCATGTGAGATTATATATATATATATATATATATATATATATATATATATATATATAACTGTGCAGAAGTGATTGTAACTAAGGTTCACTGAATTCAGATAAAGGTCTCTAGCTATCCCCTTGGAACACTTCCAGTTAGTCCTGAACCATCACTGTTTTGGACTGGATAGACATCTGGGCAGGCAAACTAACGAGTTCTTCAAGACCTTTTTGCAGTATAAACTTTCCTATTTTTATAAGAAAGTTGGTAATAGAAAATAACTTACTATAATTTTTAAGTTATAATTAAGGATTAGTTAAAAGCTATGCTTAAGGAGAAGTCACATCACCATATCTAAGAGAACAAGGTGTATCATGGAAATTAAGTAACTGTTACTGAAGAGGTGATGTAAGTAAATCTAGGGAAGATACAACGTGAGATGTATTAACAAAGGAAAATGAATTTTAATGTATAGAAATAAAAGTGTAACAAGCAGTCGCAGATTAAATTAGACATTAACTTTTAGAAAACAAGACAATTAGATTAAAAATTAAGCTTTTAGAACAAATAAGGTAAATGACTTTGTAGCTCTGCATGCAATTATGTGATATTGAGTAAGGTACCTAAGGGCAGCTATTTGTTAGAACCTGGGCATAGTGATGATAATGTAGGGTTAACTTATGTGATTCATGGGTATATCGAATTAAGTGCTAGATGTTCTTTTATTGATTTAATAAAACTTTATAGGTAGTCTTGTAATTTGATTTCTTAAGGCAGAGAGAGTGCAGTCATTATGGTTTTTAGATTTGTTTTTATCTAAGTGAGCTGAGTGGGTTATGCACATTCGCAAGATATTGAACGGCAGCACATTATTCAGCATGATCTAAGTTTGGTTACATCCATATCTGAATGCTGTGCTCCACAAGTCTGGACTGTAAAAGCTGCTGCAGTGTATGTTATACAGTAGATTCAGATACTAGTGTGCTGCTGTGCTAGTCCAGCCATTTTGTTTTTGCTTGTATAACTACTGCAGGGCTTTATGTTCAATTACCAAAGTGGAGCGAAGTTCCACTAGATAAGTCACTACCCATTAAATACTGAGACATTTTAGTTTGATGACAGGTATTCCTTCTTAGCTAGAAGACTTGGTGTTCCCTCCTCCTCTCCAGCCGCACCCACATCATGAGACAATACATCAGTGTATACAATCAAAAGGTTTAGTAAAGTCAGGGACAACCAGGACTTCTGCTGAAAGTAAGATAGCTTTTAATTGGTTATAAGACCTCATTTGCTTCTATAGTCTTCCTTTTCTGGATAGGAGCCTAACATTTTGTAGGGTATGTTTGAAGACATGCTGTGGTAGCAAAATTGTATACAACCTTTTATGGTAGTTTACTAGCCCTAAAATGCTTTTGTCTGTCATTGGCTACAAAGTGCAGGCCTTTTTGTAACAGCTTCTATTTAGTCTGTTTGGGTTCTAATTACTCTTCTCCCAGTCACATAGTCTATGTATTGGGCTTCTGTTATACATAGATGCCAGTCCAGGTTAGGCAGAGTCCCTCATTGACTCTCTTCAAGAGGAATGTTGATGAGTGGATGGGAGATTGTAGGTTTACCCCGGGTATCACTTCTGTGTCACTGTTAGACAGAGGTACAGTATACTAACCTCAAAAAAGGGCATAGCAAAATAAATTTAAAATGGGGGGCGAAAGCCAAACACATTCTGGCTAGGCTTATAAATGCCCTAGGGCAGATAGCCTAGTATGAACCTATGAACCTATGAACCTATAGATTACTTTTGTACTGTAAACTAGGTCTGTCTTTAAGACTCCAGCATAGCTTCTATTTTGGATAATGACATGCGGTTCTAAAAATCTATCAATGAGCTTTGAAAAGTGGCAGAAGCTCCATGAAGTCAAAGGGTAACTCAGGGCAATGAATAATATTACTGTATTCTGGGAGCATGATTTCATTAGCAAAATCACAATATATGTCCTAGCATAAAACAACTAATAAGAGTGACTAACATGCAACATAGACAGAAATAAAACTCTGCAAGAACAAGTGTTTCAGCCTTTAGCGCTAGTGTCTATCTCAACACACGATGTGATGACTGATGAAGACTGACTGATGAAGACTTTCCTGAGTTTAAATAGGTATGGAAGTTATGGGGGGAAAGGTTCAACCAGAAATGTTTGCTAGAAATACAAAGCCCCAGTAAAGAAAACTGTGCAGTGATAGAGAAAGACGTACAATGGAGATGAGATTTGGCTCAGATGGAAGAGTTAGATAAATCTGACACTGAATCTTGCCAACATAATTCAGCTGTTAAAAATGAAAAAAAGTAGCCAGTGTGGAGGATGACAGTCAAGGTTAGTCTTAACAGAAGGCTTAGTTTTATATGGACTGAACCAAATGAAAGGGAAAAGCCTGGCGCAGAAGTCTATGGTCTTCTAAAAGGGGAAAAATGACAGATTTAGAAACCATCCACAACATCCTCTTGCAGGAGAGTTCCACCTGATTACAATGCAACAAACATTGCATTGTAAAGTAGCACAACAAGGAAATTATGATAGCAAGACACACCAAATGCTAATGTTTTGGCAGCAGGTTCAAGACATGTAGAAAATGTGTTAACATGCAAATCTGCAAAGGATCCAGGCTTTGGTATTTGTAAGGGTTTTAAACTATACATGACCTGCAAATAGCCATAAAAGACCTTCAACTTCCCATTTGAGTGCTATAATAATTCCATGCATTTTGAGGCTATATAGGCATGATCTAAGCTTGGCTATATCAATATCTGAATGTTGTGCTCTACAAATCTGGGTTGCAAAAGTTGCTAAATCTTCTGGATGCCCTGCTGTTTGAATTCTGACAGCTAGTAAATGAGAATACAACACTGTTTGTGTTAGATTAAGTCTCATACATAGTTTGGTTAGAGTTAAGGCTACAATAATCTTTTTTTTTTTGTTGTTTGCACTGAATTTTCAGAGTTACAACTACTGCCATTAAAGAGGCATGTTTCCCTTCCAAATGATAAGATTCAGGTTTCATCTTCTGTGGTATGAGTTCTTCCTTCTCTCACTGTTACATCTTCAGGAAGAAATGAGATACACAGTAATGGTTAGCATCATACAAGATTCGTACTGACCTTTTTCTCATTTCTTACCTTAAAGTACAGGTAATAATACCACCCCCTGGGTTCGGGCTATCAATCAGCACATGCTCAGATTTGAAAATAAATTATTTAAAACAAATGATACACGCTGCACCAGAATGTTTTTAAAGGACTTTTAGAACTCTTGAGGTCTGATCATTTCCTCCCTAACAAGAATTAAAGCTGTGATTGCCATTTTCTAGAAAAACCACAGCTCTCATAGTTCTAGGCCAGAAAACTGGGTGTCCTAAATCCTTTTAAGAGGCTCTACGTTTAAAAAGGCAATTACTGATTTTATTGCCCAAATATGTTTCACTCTTGAATGGCTATTTAACATGCTTTTACTGCAAGCCCCACCACACCCACCGCACATCTGATGCAGTCTCTCTCTCTCTCTTCCTGATAGTAGAACATTTTGAGGAATTATTCTTATTCAGTTCAGAAGCTTTGGTGAAATTTTGTTCCCAAGATACAATATGCATTGAACATAACCCATTACCTATGACATCTCCTGTAAATATACTTGAGGCAGTTGCATTTATTTTTAGACACACTCCCTACATTGTTTGACAGTTTTTTGAATCCAGAAAAAAATCTCTGATTTAGCTGAAATGTTTTATTTGTTTATTTTTTTTTTTTTACTTATTTTATTTATTTGTTAACCAAGTAAATAAATGGGCACAGGTGCCCCTTATCCGGGGTGACCTAAGAGCAGTGTCTGGTTAAGTTACTTCCTCACAGTCACACAGTAAATAGAAATGGAAGGAATCAAACCATGTGCCCTGGAATGGACTACAGGAAGTAGTTTATTAGCAGCCTCTGTGCTAACTGCTAGATGGAAATGTTTAAAATGAGACTGACTGAGATATCTGTTAAATGCTTATTTGGTGTGGCTTAGGATGTTTTCAGAATTTTAAACCTTCCAATTATAATACCAATTTGGGAGCTACTGACAGTTTCAAGGCAGGAAGCAGAACAGGGATTAACTGTAAAATTTAAGATCACCTTACACGTCTGATAGAAGCTGTTCTGCATTAGCTTAGAATGGATCTCACATTCTAAGCCTTCCAGTTGCAGAGTCTTTTTTTTCTGTAAGTTTAACCCTCATTCCTGTGAACCATCAAGTTTTATCATCATCACATGGGAGAGAATCCAGATGGGATCTTCTTCTAGGCAGCCATGAAGTTTTTTAATATCCTTACCTGCATGCCTGATATCTGCCTGCACACTGCAGAGATTGGCATCCTTCAATATAGCCAGGTCTTTTTAGCTAACCCCACAGACAGTTGTCCAGAGGAGAACCATTTTGTCTGTTTTCAACCACAGGTAGGACACCTTTATCCCATCATTCAGGTTACACTGCAGAAGATGTGTAAACTAGCAAGTTTTCAGCCAACAAACACCCCCACCACCACCACCACAGCCAGCAGTCTGCTTCATTCCAGACTCAGGCTGGTCACAGACTACAGTGGTCTTATTCCTCCACCCTGACCCTGACTTAACTCCACCTCATGATGGCTAACATAGGCATGGCATCTCTGCAGTGCCTCCTATGTCCTCCCTCTGATATGTGAATGATGTCAAACAAATGCCACCTGAGGCTAACTGTCACTGATTTTGGATACCAAGCCTATGTCCTTAGTCAGTGGCCTTTATAGGTTTATATAATCAAAGGAGATTAGTAGGCTATCAAGCCAGAGATCATTTCAAGCCTAGCCATTTTGTCCAAATGTAATCCCATAGAAATCTTAGTTAATACCCAAGATTGCATTTAGTAATGGATGCTCATGTCCAGGAGGATTGTGGATGCTATCCCAGGTAAGAATTTACGGTGCCCCATCCAATTGTCCAGGTTCCTCTTGAACAGTGTCATAGAGGGGCTCTGTTTCACATGAATAGGCAGCCTATTCCAAAGATGCAGGAATCACTGGGAGGTACATCTGTCCCTCCAGCATGTCCTATTTAAGTTGCAGGCCATATTTAGGTCCCTGAAACAGGTAGTCCTAGTCCCATTTGATTTATGTATATCCAGCAAGTTCATTAGGTTTGGGTCTGAAATTGTTCTGTACGCCAGGCATAAGTTTCCCCTAAGAAGTCTATATGATACAGAGTATAATGACAGGACTTTAGTTGGTCTGTGTAAGGCTTGTGCTGGAGTCCCTTGATCTTCTTGTTAGAAACCTCTGAGCTCTCTCTGATTGCTGCAGTTGCTTTGTATGGTGCATGCTGAACAGGGAGTTATACTCAATTATGGGGTGGACTAGTGCCAAATATAGAGGGGTTATAATATCTTTTGCTCTCAAGGTGATGCCTTTACTAATCAAGTGTGCTACATAGAAAGTCATCCTTACTATAATAGACACATGGTGGTCAAAGATAAGGTCACAGTCAACTTGTGATCCTAGGTCCCTTAACACTTCGTGGGTACTTAGGGTATTCTTGTTGATATAGTATAAAGGGACATTGTTTGTGCCAAAGGGAATGATGATGCATTTCTTTGCAGTCATTTTCAGACCATGACTAATACACAAGTCGATCATATGCATGAGACCCTCCTGGAGTATACTGGCATCATTTGGGGATTCAATGATAGCACCCAGTTTGCAGTCATCTGCAAACTTGGTCAGACACAACCCCTTAGTTTTGACCACATATTCTAGGAAATGTATACCGAAAAATTGGGGGGCCCAACACTAATCCCTGTAACACCCCACTGGTAACAGGTGTGCTGGTTGATGTGCAGTCACCCACTTTGATAGTGTGTGTTCAGTCTGTGAGCCAGTTAGCAACCCATCTTTTTACATTCAGTTTGCTAGGTTTATCAGTAATGCCTGAATGTGGGATTGTGTCAAAAGCATTTCCAAGTAAAATAATGCGTAGTGCACAGATTTGCCTTTATCAATGGCCCTGGTCACATTTTCAAAAAAATCTACCAGATTTAACAGACAAGAGATGCCCTTGATGAAGCTGAACTGGGTAGGATCCAGGGTTTGGAGGTCATTTATGGCTTTATTTATGAGGTCCATAATTATACTTTCCAGGGCTTTACAGATGAAGCTGGTCAGGCTTATGGGTCTTTAATTCCCTGAATTTGCTGATAGGCCACCTTTGTGGAGGGGAATAACTGTTGCTGTTCTCCATCCCACAGGAACCACGCCTGTAGTTAGACTATGATTGAAAAGGGTACTTAATGGTGGTGCTAATTCATGTTTTAGCCTGTTTATAAGACATCCTGGGATGCCATCTGGTCCCGTAGCGGCTGTGTATTTTGTTTTGGACAGGGCTTTGATGACCTATTCATCAGATATGTAAGGTTGGGGGAAGGTTTGTGATAGGTTTGGAGGGGATATGGGAGTGAAATTTTTGCCAAACCTCTGCTAGCAAGTCTGCTATCTCTTTGGGGTCAGTGCGTGTGATACTGTTGGTCACTAATTCTGCACAAGCTATGGTCCTATCGTTTAGGCAATGTATGTAGCTGTAAAAGGCCTTATGTTTATCCTTGGCTGTGCTTGCCAAGTTTTTCTCAAAGAAGTACTTAGAGGATTTGATAAGTTGTTTTATTTGCTTGTTGAGACTGATGAGGGTGCTTTTCCATTGTTGGGGTCACACCGTTTTCTTGGACAGCAACTTTTTGTATTTATTGTAAAGTTTGTTGATGCTGGATGCCCACCATCACAGTTTGTTTTTACTTGAGGCTTTGACTTTGATGCTTTCTGGTACAGCCAAGTCAATACACTTATGCAAGTGATTGTACAGGGCTTTAGTGTAAGCTTCAGTGTAGTTGCCGCATCCAGGTTGGAATGGGGTTTGGAAGGCATTTATACCTTCATCTAGGAGGGTGTAGTTTGCCTTGGCGGAGTTTTTTAGTCTGGTTTCACCATTTGTGAGTTCTGGTGTTAGTGTCAGTTCAAAGATGACTGATTTGTGGTCAAATTTAACTAATGAGGGTTCGACAGTTATGGCAGTGCATCTGTTTGACATGTTGGTGAGGACCAGATCTAGTATGTTTGTCCCTCTTGTTGGGGTATGAACAATTTTTTCTTAGGCATTTGAGTTAACAAAGTCAAGGAATTTTTGCACTAGCCAGTTAGGGCTACCGTAGGCTTCCCAGCTGATGGTGGGATAATTGAAATCCCCCATAACCAGAGTGTTTGGCAATATTTAGATTGTCTCCAGTTTGGTCAAGTAGGTTTTGTGCATGTCATAACCCATGGAGAGAGATCTATAACTGGCTATGTCTTAAATGGGGGTGTTACCCACTGTAACCTAAACGTGGAGTAAATCCATGGAGTTGTCCAGTCTAACTAGGCAGAAGGTGAATCTATCTCTAATATAGGTAGAAACATCACCTCCTTTGGTTCTCACGTGTTCATTTTGCTGTCTGAAGGTATGGAAGGCACTGTAGCCTTGCAAGGCCGGGGTACTTTCTGAGGCCTTGAATCAGATTTCTGTGATTGGATAAACATCTACATCTTCCATTGATAGCAGTGCACAGTTTTTGGTTTAGGTTCCTAGTGTTTAGCAGCATGAGCCTTATTTTGTTATGATTGGCAAATTTAATGTCGGTAACTTTGTTTTCGAGACCTTGCCTAAAAATGGCACTAATGGGGAGGCAAGAGCCCTAGTCAGGAGCCGAAAGCCTAGAGGCACCAGGTGCAAACTGTCTCTGACAAAGCAGTGAGGTTTGTCTATCATGGCTTCCTAGGCTGACAGAGAGTGGATCCCCTTTGAATGACACCAAAAATGAATCCAATTATTGAAATCAATCAATTTTTTGTTTATACTGTGGCATCATTCTAGGCAAGGGTAGGATGCTGCTCAAGGTTAAGGACATACCTGCCTGGGACATGTACTCAGAGAGCTCTATCATAGCTATCTTTATATAGTCCAGTGAGGTACATCTCAGGTAGTTCACTCCTGACATGTACTATGACAGAGTCATAACAGTACTTTTTGCTGAGAGACCTGAGTTCATGCGTGATTTAGGTAGGCTTCAGCTTACATTTGGAGTCACAGATATGCCATCTCCCTGTACCTCACACCCTTCTGGAATCAATGAGCTGCTACTCACTCTCAACCCAGGTCTTTGACTATCTAAGCTGCTACTCAACGTTGGGTCATCTGTTTCATAATCAGTGTTTTTTCCATCTATGCCACTGACCCTGGGATTCAAACTTTGTGTAAACACATTATTGCACAAAGCTCAGTAAGATGCCTCTTCCTGGCCATCTGGTAAGTTCATTGAAGGCCAGTTGCCCTTATTTTTAATCATTATTTGTTAAAACATATGGTTATCTATGGAGAAACGATGATACATAAGAGAAAACAACAAAGGGAAAGTGGAAATCAGAATTATTACACTACAGAAGACATTCTGAGTACTAATAAGCAGGGTTGATGGTTGAACAGAAATAACTGTCTGAAATGAATGAAAGCTTCAAGAGAAATTCACTGTCTTAAACAGTCTATTATATTCTGTTGAGTACAAGTAGTCACACATACCCAATTCAGTGTTGTTGTAATGACCATCATTTTTTTTTTATTTTACCTATTAGTTGACTAGGTAAACACACTCTTCTGGGGTGACATGGGATTACTGCCTGGTTAAGTGACTTGCTCAGAGTCAGACTGTAGACAAATGAAGCAAACTGGGCACCCTGGTCACAAGAATCAGCTTTTTAATGGCTTAGGGTTTAAACCTTCTGTGCTAACTACCAGGCCATCATCATCCATCCATCCATCCCTTTTCCCAATATTTAAATGGATTTTTTGTTATGTCACCTGTCTACACTTTTTCGGTGCAGAACCATTCCGCTACCTTCTTCAACAGTCATGCCCATCTATCTGACATCTTCTGTCACACAGTTTACCCATCTCTTGGCTGGATTTCCTGGTCTCCTTTTGTCTTCTTTCTGTCTCTACCAAATTTTCTTTACCAAATTATTTTCTGCTTTACTGTACAGGTGACTAAATCACTGTAATCTTTTCTCCACAACTGGATTGGCCTCTGCTATGATGTCCTCATTTCTAGATCTTCCTCATAGCGGGTACCAGGGGTGTAGCAAGCAAATCCTATTTTGTACTTGCAAGCTCTTTGTGTTACTCCCCTTTGGACACCTATCACTGGATACATGGACACTGCTCTGAAACTGCTGCTGCCCAAGCACCTAATAAATGTAACATTTTCACCCGTTCACCCTAAAACTATTAAAAATATTGTTTTTAGATCAGCAGTATTACACCTGTTATTAAAGGTATTCATTTAGACAATTGTAGACATAACATGACCTGAAAAAAAAAGCCATGTTGATATGATGCTCAGAAAAAAATTATTCAGTAGAGTGGAAAGAGTATGCCTGGCTATGCCCTTGGTGTGTACCCAATTACCTGCCTTTGGCACTTCATCTTCATCATCACATAGCCCCCCATCTGTTTTGACTTCCTTATCTAGTTTTCTGTGCCATGCAAAATAATTAGTCACACCACTGTTCCATAAACATTACTTTTTCAACTTTTTTGGTATTTTTCACTTAAATTCTTCCTCTGACATTTTGTCCCAGTTGGCCATAGAACAATATTTTCCAACTTTTCCTCTAAATAGTGCATCAAACTGTGATACTGTATTGTAATTCTTTTAATATGATATTAAAAATGAGAAACAATTAAAATTCTAAAACAGAGACTCTTTTTGGTAGCGCAGTGGAAATTAGTCTTTGTGTTGTTTGAATGCATGGCTTACCCAATAATAACACATGTTTCTAAAATAAAAGTTCAACTTTGTGCTTCTGAAAGATGACAGCTCTCTATTAACTTATTCCAGTGTCTTCCCTTTTATTAAAATGCTAAGCTTCTTCTAATTTCCACTGTCTTGTCTATACTGAGTTTCATGATTTTAGTTTTGTATTCCAGTCTCATATCATTTGCTGAAGTTCCTGCTGTAATGCATACAGCTTTTTTGCTATATTCTATTTGACCTGTTTCCTGATGTAGTCTATTACCAGTATGAAATGGACTGGGCTCAGTAACAAGTCTGATATAATCTCAGTCCTACCGGTAACCCCTACATCAGTCCGAATACTGCACAATGAAAGAAAGAAAGAAAAATACAATCAGGGCACTGTGTTGCTGGGTGTTACCATTATCAAAAATAACTCTGCAGTTTGTGTATGTTACAAAATAGTAATAGAATGCCATATAGCAGTTTTGGATCATACCTAACAAAGCACAACAGTGACACCATAATCAAAGATTGGTTGATAAAATAAAAGTCCAAAGAAAAAACATCAATCAACCAGCTCGGCTGAAATTCCACACTTTAATAACAAATAGGTAAGCGCTTTTGTGCTACCCACATTTCATCAGACCATAATACTTCTTAAAAAACACACATTTTATAAAAGCATTAATTAAATCTAATTACTAAAAACATTTAGTAACCAAGGTAATTAATAAAATGCTAATGACGTAACCTCAAATTCTTTAGTGCTGGCTTTAAAGTTATACTTCCATTTTGGCCATAGCCTTTATCTGCCTGCAATAAAAGAATCCATTTTAGTTCATCATTTTCTGTCCTATGATTTATACCCTGTCCTCTATGACTCATGGTCTGATGAAGTGCAGTTAGCATGAAAGCACTTACCTATCTGTTATTAAGATGTGGAATTTCAGCTGAGGTAGTTTGTTGTTGTTTTTTATTTGGTTCATACACCTCACGTACTTATGACAAGAACTCTGGATAAAGGTAAAAAAAAAAAAAATCAGGGACAGATTTTTTGCACATTGCTGTTACAAATTTAGAAACATGTAACCTTTCGTGCAGAAGGCTGAGGAGTCTAATTCTCACACCAGACTCCTGAGAATGCCATGCTTCGGATGGGATGTTAATTTGGAGTCCTTCCTGCTGATGTTTGTTGGATAGCTGAGATGGATACAAGCACCTAGCAGATTTAACCCAACACTAAAAAAAAAAAAAACAACAAAAAAAATTTACATTTTTGCATATTTACAGGCACTTACATTCACATTTCTACTTGTCTTACTATTTATCATTGCTCTTATAACATCTTCATTATACAACGACCCCCCATTAATAATCAAAAACGTGCACGCTGATTGGTCAGCATGCACGTTGTAAATCAGAGTTATAGTAATGGAAAAAGGTCAGGTCGCCCGGACTTTTCCCATTACTATAACTCTTTTTTTACAGCAACGGAGAACGCAAGATCTCCATTGCTTCACACTGTCTCGCTATGCTAAACGAGTTTAACATAGCGATTCAGCTTTAAAAAAAGCAACGGAGAATCTCCGTTGCTTTTAAACTGTCTATGTTAAACTCCTTTAACATAGCGAGACAGTTTGTAAAAAGCAATGGAGATCTTGATTTCTCCATTGCTTTTTTCAAAACTGTCTCACTATGTTAAATGGATTTAACATAGCAAGACAGCTTTAAAAAAAAGCAACGGAGATTCTCAGTTGCTTTTTTTAAAGCTGTCTCGCTATGCTAAACTCCTCTAACATAGCGAGACAGTTTGTAAAAAGCAACAGAGATCTTGCTTTCTCCGTTGCTTTTTTCAAAACTGCCTCGCTATGTTAAATGGGTTTAACATAACAAGACAGCTTTAAAAAAAGAAACGGAGATTCTCCGTTGCTTTTTTTAAAGCTGTCTCGCTATGTTAAACCCATTTAACATAGTGAAGCAGTTTGTAAAAAGCAACGGAGATCTTGCTTTCTCCATTGCTTTTGCCCACAGCTCTGATGTACTGCGTAGGCATACGCATGCGCAGTACATCAGAACTGCCGCAGAATACCAGACAGCTGCGAAAGGGCAGCAAGGAGGCATTATACAATGCCATTATTTAAGAAAAGTTATTCTTTTTTTTCTTAAATAATGTCATTGTATAACAGCAATAATCCATGCCTGGGTGTGGGTAATGCTGGATTTACCCATGGTTGTCTTTGTTTGGCCACTCGGGCTTTGCCCTCGTGACCAAACCACACCAACCGTGGGTAAATCTAGCATTACCCATACCCAGGCGTGGGTTATTGCTATATTATTCTTCCATAATGGACCCTACTCTTTCTTCTACAATCATTATCTGATTTTTCACAATATATCTGCCAAAATCCAGTTCCCATTAAAAAAAAAAAAGCATTCAGTCTTTCATTCCAAATAACCCATATTACATAAAAGAAATTATTTTCTACCCTTTCACATATTCTTTTTTCTTATTCTTATAATATCCATACATAACCATATTTATAGCTATATAGTTTATGTCATTAATACTCTTAAAACATTTTCTTCAAACAACTTTTTCCAGAGTTTCACCACTCTTTTACATTAAAAAAAGGATATTGTCTCTTCCTACCAAGAAAGTAAACACACTTTCAACTTTCTTTTTATATGGCATATTTCCCTTTGCTGACAACTTATTTATTACCGGTCTCCATAGGAAGTCCAGAAAATATATTGTCTTCGCACATCCCTTTTTCATTAGTTTAATGGCTTTAATCACATCTTCTGGTAAATTTTCCCATGTGTTTACATAGCAATATTGTTTCAACCCATTATTATACCACTTTCTTCTAGTGTTCTCTGTATCATCATTTTTTTATTTTCCATGTTAGTATTTTCCTTAATAATGTTTAATTTCATTTACATATTTTTTTACCAGAATTTTTGAACTTATATTTAAACATCATCACTATTAAATTCTCATTCTCTTCCCTTACCATTTTTAATACTCTGTACAAGTTTAAAGATGCAGAATACATACATGGATTTAAAAACATCAATCCTCCATCATCTTCAGAAATGTATAACACCACTCTTTTCTCTAGGTTTAATCTTGAACCCCATATGAAGGAAAATACCAATTGCATTTTCCTTTTTATAACTTACTGGGATCATATAAACATTTTACATATATTCTATTTTTCCATTAATATCAAATACATCAGATAAAACTTTTTCCTGAATGCTAATATATATACAACTTCCAGAGAAGATATATTTCTTTTGTTATTTTTATCAAACTCTCCCAATACATCATTTTTCTCAAATTTTATTCCTAGCAAAGACACCTCATTCACAGAAAACACACATCCCACAATTTTCACCAAATCACCCAGCCCCTTACTTTTATCTTTATTCAAAGTGATTTTCTTTACCTTTATACAACCATTCAGACAAACCAACACTTCCCGAAAACATATTTTGTTCTTATCAACAGTAACTATGCCAAATGTGTTTGTAAAAAATTACTAGAATAACCACCTCTTTTTGCATCTCATATCTAGCATTTTTTATTTTATAAGCTTCTTCTCTTGCTATCACATTAATTACCAATGCAAACAACATTCCACTCCTGAGATATCCTTGTCTTATACCACACTTCATGCATATTTCTTTGCTCAGGCACCCATTCACTAACACTCTCTCGCTGTTATTTTGATGTGCTGACATACGCACTCTTGTAATTTTATTAACTATTCTATACTTCTCCATAACATCCCACAAAGCATCATGTCCTACTATATTAAATGCCTTACTAATATTACCTACTATAAGCTTCATGTTCTTTCTTTTGCTTGTAATATCATACACATGTTCTCTCACAAACAATAACCGTTCTTAACATCCTTTCCATTTTACATCATATATACTTTTTTCCATAATATCTATCATCCTTCCTTCCATTCTCCTCTGTATTATTCTCATAAAATTTAATAATCTGTGTTATTAAGTATGATGGGTCTCCATTTTTATATTTCATTCATCTCATCTTTCTTCCATATAATTTTTAATATCCCAATACATAACTCTTCATAAACCACCCCTTCCTCCAAACATTCATTCAGTACATTTACAAAGTACTTTCTTTGTCAATCCAATAAATTCTCCTACATTGTATACCCTATACTATCTGGGCCAGATACTGAATCAACATTAATTTTCTATAGGTACTTTATCCATCTCACTCATAACAAGTTCTTTTTCAAATTTTTGCAAAACTTGTTCTTGAAATTCTTTTACTTTCCATATGCTGCACTACAATAGTCATAATTTGTTCTTGTGTTCTTTTTACCTCCCCTTTTACATTTTTTTAATTTTCCACAGTATACTAATATCCTCCTTTACTGTTTTAGCCAAATACACAGATACCTCATCTTTTCTCATTGGTAAGTAATATCTCTGTTGAAACAGTAATGCCTTAACTTTTCTTTCCTTGATTTATTTTATATATTTCTTTTTCCATATCCTAATAATCAATTGAAATATTGTTTAAATTCTCTCTAAATTCTCCCATACTCCAATTTCTTTTCCTCTCTTACATCATCCTATCACTGAAAAAAATATTTTTATACTTTTTTAAAATTCATCCTAAATACATCACTCCATGCAATTCTTATAAAAGCCCTTCATGGTTATATGATCTTATCACAACTGCAATACTTCCCACTATACACTTTCATTCTCCAACTTGTCATTTAATCTTTTTTATTGCTTTTCCTGTTTTAGTCTACAATATTTCTTCCATAACATCCAACCATTTTGATAAATGGTCTGAAAATCCCATCACAACTGCATAAATATCTGTTACCCTGAAGCCGTCTCATAATACAAAATAATAAATTCAAGATTTGAGTGCTTCCTTTCTGTAAATACATTGACTTTTGTTCCACACAGCTAATTTACCACATTATCACTTCCTGTATTTTTTTTACATTTCCCTTTCTTTTTACATCTTCCCCTTAAATCACAATTAAAGTCTACTCCATTATAATGTTCATGTTAATCACCAAATAGTCTATATTTGTTGAAACAAATTATCTTTCTGTTTTGCTAGTTATATATGGATATAATGCTATAATTCTATGAACAGTCCTCACGTTACATCTAGTAGTATACAACACAACTACTCCAGAACAACTTTTACTTCCTAAGTTCCATACTATATTTCCATTCCTTAGTTTTTCTTTTTGCAGTCTTTAGTCTTTTGTCAGATCTTACATCATCTAATAGAATAAGATTCACACCACATTTATCACATTATTTCAGTATCCCTCATCATCTAACAATGTTCAGATCACTTACTTGAATTCCCCTCCAAACTCCAGTTCTTCAATTCAAAATACTGAACTTACAGCTGGACTACTGAAACTAAATAGACACAAAAATATCTGTATTATTGCTCTATATATCTGTCCCGGGAACAATATCCCTATCCTCAAAGACATTCTCCAATGGGCATCTACTAAAGTTAACTACAAAACATACATCTGATGTAAATATTGGCTGGAACAAAATCAACTCTCTCTCTCCCTCCCAAGCCATCAACCTTTACAACTTCACTTAAACAATGCACCATATAACCCAACCCAACAAAACTAACCCCCCAGGATCCTCTATTGCCTGGATCCTAGTCTCCGATCCAAATAAAATAGCTAATTCTGGAACAATTCCTGATACTATTAGTGACCACCTCCCAGCCTTTATTCATCGTGCTACCAACTCTTCTCCTCACCAACACCAATACATTCTAACTCGTAATCTTAGTAACTTTAACCCCTTAACCTTCTCAAACCTATTAAAACAAATGGACTGGCAAGACCTTAAAACCCTCCCTCTTGATGCTGCTATTGACTACTTCAACTCTATCTTCTTAGATACGCTAAACTCTCTTGCCCCTATCAGAAATAAAAGGGTAAAAATAAATACTGCTCCTTGGTTATCTAAACATACTAAATAAATTATGCATCAAAGGGACAAACTATGGAAGCTGTTCCAAAACAATAAACTGCCCAATACCTTGCTCCAATATAAACTACATAACCAAGTAAAACAACAAATCACTAAGGACAAAAAATCCTATTACATCAACCTCCAGTCAAATAATAACAATAACCCCAAGAAATTCTGGAATTCAATAAACTCTCTCCTTATTCCCGGCTCCAAGAATAATCTCTGTCCTGATCCAAGTAAATCTGACCTAGAACTATGCTCAGAATTTAACTATTTCTTCATACAAACAATATCTGACCTAATCAAGACCTTCCCCAGCAATAACCCATCTGTCCCCCCATCTTCTCCCTCCAATTCCCCCAATAACCCTCCCCTCAGGTTCGAGCTCAAACATGTCTCAACTAACTTTATAAAAAGACTTCTGTCTGAACTTAAACCCTGCTCTAATGCCCCTGACAATATTCCCTCCACTTTCCTAAAATGTGCTGCAGATGGGATAGCACTCCCAATCAGCATCATTATCAATAGATCTATTAAGGAATCTTACGTCCCCAAACCTTGGCACTCAGCATACATTCTTCCTCTTCACAAAGGAGACAAGAACACCAACATCACAAATTTTCACCCTATCGCTCTTCTCTCACCAATCTCTAAAATATTAGAAAAGTGCATCCACCACCAACTTATGCCTTTTCTAACCCAAAACCATCTTCTTACACCAACCCAACATGGTTTCCGCCCTGGCCATAGTACTACTACTGCTCTACTGTCCTTCTTAGAAACTATCAATCAAGCCCGAGATTCAGGTCTCCTGGTCTCTACTGTTTTGCTTGATCTCCCTAAAACGTTCGATACAGTTTCCCATAATCACCTTCTCCTTCACCTCTCAAACCTGCATCTCTCACCTAACTCTCTATCCTGGTTCTCTAGTTACTTATCAGACAGGTCTCAGGCAGTCAAATGGAAAAACTCCATCTCCTCCTTCCTACCTACCCCAACAGGTGTACCACAGGGATTCATCCTTGGACCCATGTTATTTAATATTTTCATTAATAACTTTCACATTGCTATCCCCAATGCCAAAATTATTCAATACACAGATGATTCAACCTTAGTCTGCTCTGCCTCAAACATCTCTGAACTGCTCCTCAAAACCCAAGCTGCTTTCTCAACCACTGAAAACTGGATGCACCAAAATCATCTCTTCCTTAATGCTAACAAATCCAAAATTCTCCTCTTTTCCCCCAGAAAGTCCTACTCCTATGATAAAGATACTTTCAAAGTGCTTAGTCACTCCAACTCCCCTATTGAAGTGGTTCCCTCTGCCAAACTTCTCGGTGTTACAGTCAACAAATTCCTTAAGTTTGACATACATATTCAACCAAATATTAAGAAAACCCACTAAAAATTAGGTATGCTATATAGGAACAATCACATTTTCTCTCACTCCACCAGGCACACTTTGGCCACTACCTACCTTTTGCCCTCATTACTATACGGAGCCCCTATCCTAACCAACCTGTCATGCTCTTATCACCTCCAAACTAGAAAGCTGCTACAATAAAATCTCTAAATATGCCTCCAACAGTAAAAATTCCACCCATCATTGCGTTTCCCTTCAATCTCTAAACTGGCTAGAACTACCAAACTACCTAAACTAGCTCCAAAGAATAAGTGAAGTTTCCCAATGCCCTGGCCAAAGTCCATCCCATTACTATAAATACAATCCCAGGTCTCCCTGAAAAAAGTTACTAGCCTAGTGGGACTAACCCAATCAACAGAAGGACAAATAAAAAAAAATCCATTAGCATGCATTTTTTGAATGATATAAAGTTTGGAATATGAATGTTTGTTATTATTTAGTGACTTCATTCCTCAATGATTTGCCAGAAAATCAAAAATTCTAAGGTGAACAGACCAAAAACATGAGGAAAATCTGGACAGTCAGGAATAGATTGTTTATAAAAACAGTGCAGTTTCTGTAGATCTTGGAACAGACAGAGATGTCAATGATACTTTGTTGAGATCAGAACAGTCCAAAGAAGACACAAGGGTGCTCTCTTTGCATGGCAAGTGACCACTGCATGTTGAAAAGGAGTTTTGTGGTATTTAGTCTCCTTGTCCCCAATTTGTGTTTAGTAACTTCAGTTTGCTGTATGTTGGACTTATTTTAATTGTTCATTTCTTTAAGCAGCCTGGCAAAAATAAAATTGCTTAGTATTTTGTTTATTAGAGACATTCAGCTGCCAAGTTAAACATTTTATTTCTTGACTGCTTGATGTTTTATAGGTACTGAACAAGCTATTGCAGTCCTTTTTATTTTGATAGCGTTTGCTGACAAGGACTCAATTATAAGGGTCTTTGTTGAACAGAATTGAAAACAATCTCATATCAATAATTTATGGAAGATTTTATTAGTGATGTTTCCAGGAAAAGCTGGGGTACATCAGCAGATGAGAAAAAAAAAAAAAACAAGTTTCTTTCTAAGGTAAATTTGCTTCACAAACTTAATGGAAAGAAACTGTTTTCAGTGTATGTCTCTAAGAGATGCAGAAAAGATAAAAGACACTAAAACTTTCAGATGTCACATTTATTATGCCAGGATTTTAACAAAATCTGCTCCTTACTGGAAGAAGTACATGACATTGATGCAGATATGTGTAAATATGCATAGAATAATGCATGAGTTGCTGTGTGAGAAGAAAAGTTATTGATGCACACTGGAGATAAGTAGTGATTTTACACAAAGCTTGATCCTGAACTTCACAGAGTTTAATTAAATGCCTACCTCTTAGGAAATCATTTATTCCCTTTGCTAACAAAGCTTTTATTAACATTTTATCTCTTCTACTATCCAAAATGTTGGCTGCTTGACATACTTCTTATTGCCTGTAAAAATAGCAGTTAAAGTTCTGTATACTTTACTCTGAAAAAAAGAAAGAAAAAAAAGTTTTATCTTACCAAATATAGCCAGAAGTAATCATGCAAAAAAATCAGCTGTAAGTGGGTGAAAGGCAACATTTTATGAATCTGGTAATGTATTTGCGATGGTAAGAAAAAGCACTGCAATTCATATAAAAATAAAGTAAAAAGTAGTATTAATTTTATGCATACTTGCATCAAGTTTTCAGACATAAGTTTTCTTCTTTGGAAAGTATTTACTGTCAAAGAAATCATTTTTGTATAAAGTCATGTAAGGTAAATCAAGCACTGTACTGTTATTCATCATCGTCATCTTCTTTCGACTCTTCCCGTTAGGGGTCACCACAGTGGATCACCTGTTTCCATTTCTTCCTGTCCTCTGCATCTTGCTCTGTCACACCAACCACCTGCATGTCCTCTCTCACCACAACCATAAACCTTATCTTAGGCATTCCTCTTTTCCTGTTACCTGGTAGCTTCATCCTTAGCATATTTTTCCCAATATACTCTGCATCCCTTCTCAGCACATGTCCAAACCAACGTAATCTTGCCTCTCTGGCTTTGTCTCCCAAACCTTCCAACCTGGGCTGACCCTCTAATATACTTATTCCTAATCCTGTCCACCCTCGTCACACCCAGTGCAAATCTTAACATCTTTAACTCTGCCACATCCAGCTCAAACTCCTGCCTTTTTGTCAATGCCACTGTCTCCAACCCATATAACATAGCTGGTCTCACTATCCACTTGTAGACCTTCCCTTTCACTCTTACAGGTACTCGTCTGTCACAAATAACTCCTGACACTCTTCTCCACCCACTCCATCCTGCCTGTACTCTCTTCTTCACCTCTCTTCCACACTCACCGTTACTCTGAACTATTGACCCCAAGTATTTAAACTCATCCACCTTCACCACCTCTACTCCCTGCATCCTCACCATTCCTCTATCCTCCCTCTCATTCACACACATATATTCTGTCTTAGTCCTGCTGACCTTCATTCCTCTTCTCTCTAGAGCATATCTCCATCTCTCCAGGGTCTCCTCCATCTGTTCCCTACTCTCACTACAGATCACAATGTCATCTGCAAACATCATAGTCCATGGGGACTCCTGTCTGATCTCGTATGTCAACCTGTCCATCACTATTGCAAATAAGAAAGGGCTCAGAGCTGATCCTTGATGTAACCCCACCTCCACCTTAAACACATCCATCACTCCCACTGCAGACCTCACCGCTGTCACACTACCCTCATACATATCCTGTGCCACTCTTACATACTTCTTTGACACTCCTGACTTCCTCATACAATACTACAACTCCTCTCTAGGCACCCTGTCATATGCTTTCTCCAAGTCTACAAAAACACAATGCAGCTCCTTCTGACATTCTCTGTACTTCTTCATCAACACTCTCAGAGCAAACATCGCAAATGTAGTGCTCTTTCCCGGCATGAAACCATACTGCTGTTCACTAATCATCACATCCCTTCTTAACCTAGCTTCCACTACTCTTTCCCATAACTTCATGCTGTGACTGATCAATGTAATCCCTCTGTAGTTACTGCAGCTCTGCACATCACCCTTATTCTTAAAAATCGGTACCAAAACACTTTTTCTCCATTCCTCGGGCATCCTCTCACTTTCCAAGATTTCATTAAACAATCTGGTTAAAAACTCCACTGCCATTTCACCTAAACACCTCCACTGTTATTATTATTATTAACATTATTATTAATTATCAATATTATTAATTTAAGATATAATCAGTGAGTGTGATAAAGTGTATGTAGGAATGCTCAGTGTTTTTACAGCTTCAGGAAGGTCATTAAGTTCCTCTGCAGTTTATTTTTCAAAAGAGTAGGACTAGTGTTCCATTTTATGATAGTAATAAAGTTTTTACTCCAGGTGTGCAGCAGACATAAGGATCAGCACATGAAACATTAGCCTTGAAAGAGCTCCTGCACAAGTGTCAGCAATCTAGCGGCCACTGCAGTAAGGTGCAGAGCATGCCTATTAGTATGTGCAGATTGTGTGTATAGAAGAGCAAGGGCTAACTGAGAAGCACAGATTCGCTGATCAGACAGATTTTGACAGAGGGTCTGCTGAACTACTTATATAAAACTGGATTATAGGAACTCCACAAAACCAGCATATCCCATACCTGAGTCTGACACTGACATGCACCCACTTCATTCTTGTGTGTGTGTGTGTGTGTGTGTGTGTGTGTGTGTGTGTGTATGACTATATACATAAATACATACATAGATATATATATATATATATATATATAATATACCAAAATAACAACAAATGCCATCCACTACCAGCTCCATCCACACCTAACAATGGTTGGCAACTATACCTACTATACAGTCTGGCCATCACTAGTGGCCTCAAGCTAACTTGTTTTACCCACACATTCTTATATCTGGCAGCTAGCAGAAACTAACCTGCTTTAGCCTACATATTCTTATATCTGGCAGCTAGCAGAAACTAACCTGTTTAACCCACACATCCCTACATCTGGCAGCTAGGAGAAACTAACCTGTTTTAACCTACACATTCATATATCTGGCAGCTAGCAGAAACTAACCTGTTTAACCCACACATCCTTACATCTGTCAGCTAGCAGAAACTAACCTGTTTTAACCTACACATTCTTATATCTGTCAGCTAGCAGAAACTAACCTGTTTAACCCACACATCCTTACAACTGTCAACTAGCAGAAACTAACCTGTTTTAACTTACACATTCTTATATCTGGCAACTAGCAGAAACTAACCTATTTAACCCACACATCCTTACAACTGTCAGTTAGCAGAAACTAACCTGTTTAACCTACACATTCTTATATCTGGCAGCTATCCGAAACCTCAGTCTCCAGGGCATTCTTTCAGAAAAAAGAGTGCCCCCAGACTACCTCAGACAGGCATGCCAGTGACAGGAACAAGCCTCACAATCCTTAAACCTAGCTTCTGTGGTAATTATTCTTAATTTATATTCATATTACATGCAAGCTACTGACATTTTCGACATTGTCTCACACTCATCCAGACAGTAATTAATGTCTTCCTTCTGCTCTATCATCACTCAGATTTCAACCTCAGTAGTGTATCAGAGATCATAGTCTACAAAAATCCCATCAAGTGCCATGGCAATGGCTGGCCCCCTTTCCAGTTAGGACCATTTAATTGGTCTTACATCCACACAGGAGTGCATTTACTATTTTTCTTAGCACTTTATTCCTCATCAGATTATATTATAGATTATAGTAGGCTCAGTCAGTTTTTGAGTTACCACTTTTCTGATAGTACAGCTCGTTAACTATTAAGCAATGTTTACAACAGCAACAAAATGCTTGCATATAGTCCAAAGCATTTCTACAAACTGATAGAAATTAAAAGAATTACTTTTTTGTGCATATGAGTAGCACATCTATATGCTTTATGTACCCTTTTGTGATCCCAGACACTAAAGGTCTGGAGATCCTCATAGTATATAATGTAACATCCTTAACTATGGCATCTGTTATATTGTCAAGATCAGAAGTAATGACTAAGTCAATGTTCCATGAAATACAGACCTTGACAATTTCAATTCTAGTAGAGAGAGAGAGAGAAAGTATATAAGTTTAGCCATATAACTGAACATCAAGGTGGTAGAAAAGATCAAAGCAAGTTTGCCAGTCGGCAGTGAAATGCACTGGAGAAACCCAATGAATTCAACATGATAGACTGTGGAGGTTAGTGCAATACACAGAGGTAAAAGAAATGATGAAGGCCTATGGATAATATGCAAAAAAGGGCACTAGTTTTCTTAACCAACAGATGCCTCCCTAAGTGATATACCTGTAAATGGGTACTTGGAGACGTTTGGAGCTACATGCAGACTTTGCTTTTTCAAAGGGCTAGAAATTCATGATTTTTAACTTGTGTTGTTATAAAAACTATAATTGTTATACTATACACTATCTTATGGCACCTAAAAACCAAGAATGTTTTGATTGTTTTATATATTTTTGTCTGCCTTACACTGAAGATGCTACTTTTCATAATCAATCAATTATATGCAATTTAGCAAAGAACCTGAGCCAGTTTAATTCAGCAGACCATCTGCATGTAGCTGAAGCAATAGTCTGAACCCTGGGAGAATCAAAGACTAATGAATGATTTTAAAGGAAAACTCCAGGGCAGACTACGAGGTGTGTGTAATGACATCAACTTCATTACTTGTGAGGCAGTACCTGACTGCTGCCTACCTGTTGTACCTACTTTCTATGGGCCTTTGTCCAAATTTATGATATTTCCAGGTTGAGAGGTATGATCCCAACCCTTAAACATGCAGTGTTCCACTGTACCACCCACACTAGAAACAGAAAAATCATTTTGGATGGGTGCAAGCCCCATGTACCTCCCAACTTAGATATAACATCTCCACAGTTGCACAACAGTGAAACAAAGTGAAAAAACACTGGAAGTACACCATTGGCTTGCATAATCCAGCATGCTGTGATAAAGCAAATGGTAGTATTACTTATAAATCTTTAACAAAGCTGGTAACAGTGATAAACGAAAACACAACAAATAATAAACTTTCCTTATTAACAAAGTTATAAATGATAAAATGTACTGAAATAGGTATCATTAGATCTGTAATTTGATCACTTTTTTGATTTTTATATATATAGGTTTACTATCGAAACTTTAAAACTGCACACATTGATCAGTCACATGGTCAACCCAAAATCCTGAATCCATAATAGTGAAAATGCGGTCATGTCGAAACTGAATACAAAGACACCTGTAGTTCAATGTATTCGACATAGCAGGAGTTGATGTCAGTCATCCATGCTATGTAGCTTACTGTACCACGACATTCCCTAGTCAACAGTATATGTATTTTACTATTTTGCAGGGGAGCAAGCATCCCTGCACCCTCCACACCCCATGCAAGTGATTTGCACTAACTCTGAGATCACACTACAGTGAGGAAATGGGTTAATTCCCTGTTCCTCACTGAACCGCGATCTCCGTGAACAATGCCAAACTCAGATGATCGAACTAAACTCCCCATTTGCTGTAGTGTACTTGATGTATTTTGAGTTGGCATTCTGCCCACTGGAAAACTGCCTTTTGACCACATGCCAGTTGACAGCAGTCACTTTGAAAATTTCAATACTACAGCATATATACATATATATATGACTGTGGTGGTGGTGCTGCAGTAGCGTTGTCGCCTCACAGTAAGATGCTGTCCTGTTTGATTCTCAGCTAGAGCGTCTTCTGTGTGGAGACATGCGTGAATGGGCATGCCTTCATTGAAGGTTGTACGCCAGGGCTGGTAACTTGGCACCTAAAAATCTACTGCCAATCATTAGCGGACCGGAGATCCGCTGTGATGACCCCTAACCGGGAAAAGCCGAAAGACACAACAAATATATATATATATATATATATATATATATATATATATATATATATATATATATATATATATATATATATATAAAACACCACTCTTAAGTATTCAACTGTGGTACCACCTTTATCATTCTTATAAGAAAAGTGCAGTCCGGGACTGAACTGTCTGCAAACAGCTAAAGTTAACTTTGAGTATGTGTCTACCTGTATGAGCCAATATTCATTTTCCCCTGGAGAGCACGGTGTTTTGGCTTGTAAGCAGCCCCCCCCCCCCACACACACACACACACACACACTCATCTTCCATTTTCTCTCTTATTCCCTTCTCTTAGCAAATAGTATCCATAACTGATCAATACTGTGTGTTTGTTAATTTAAACTGAGACCACAGTAGCCTACTGATACAAGGTTATCCTGTTTTTCCACCTGAGAAATCGTTAAGAAATGACTTACAGTTTCAGAGCAGTCCTTCGTCAATTCTGATTGTTTCTTAAACACAAACTTGTCTTTGCTTTGGCTCATTAGCAGCAGCACAAAAGAACTGCCTGCTCACACACTTGTTCTCCCCTCCCCTTCCCTGTTTATTACCTTAAGCCAATCCCAAAGTTAATAAATATTACCTGTGGCAGGCAGCATTTTTTAAAACTACAACCACCCTTTGTCACTATCATATGTTCATTTATCAGTTTACTCTGTTACTTGATTGTTTCCAGCCCCCTCATAAGAGCAACTAACAGGGCGTCTACCCGCTTCGCTCCCCACCCTGTCCCCTATTCCCTCCCACCCCCAGTGGTCCTACCTTTATTACACTCACAAAGCCCTCCCATCTTTCCAATAGCCAACCACAATGCTAACCTAACACTACCTTCTCCATTTTCCCACTACTATCACACCTCCTCAACTAACATGTACAAGCATACCTTACCTATGCTCACTGCATGCTCTCTCCTTGCATATCTTACATCCTACCAAAGCTCCATCATTCCCCCACTCAACTACTACCACTGTACTACTACTCACACCACCACTCATGTCTCACCCTCACTCAGCTCCCCTCCCACCAGCTCAAAAACCATCCCTATGCACCCCCCACATATTCTACCAACTACATTACTCAAACATAAAGCATCCCTACAACTTAACATAGTAACCCTCCCACCATACCTATTACCCACAGAGCACAATCATAAAGTTTCCCTTATAAACAAACACATTCAAAAATTGAGAAAACTAATAACCTCATGCATATCAAAACTAGCCCTAAGAGGAGACATCCACCCCAACCCTGGCCCTACCATCTCCAACCCCAATCCTCATAATCAGACTAGAAACCACAACTTCTCCCATATCTTAGCCAATAGAAAGCCAAGTAACTTCCTTCTACTAAGCCTAAATATTAGAAGTATATCCAACAAAGTCCATGAACTCCATGCCACCATAGACTTGTATTCCCCAGATATAGTCAACCTGACAGAAACCTGGCTAAAACCTCTCATTACCAGTGAGCAAATACTCCCTACCGGGTATGGCATACTAAGAATAGACCGGCCAAACAAGAAAGGGGCGGTGTAGCTATAATATTTAAAGAGCATCTAAACATCCAGATCTCATCAGCTCCACAAATAGGCAATGAAGAAATAATATATACCAACCTCAATATAAACCAAAACAAAACCATCAACATAATTGGATGCTACTTCCCACCTGGCCAAAACATCCCTCCACTAGAAAATCTCCTCAGCTGGTCTACCCACTATCTCCCCCAAGAAACTATAATTTTAGGTGATTTCAATATTGACTGGCAATCCTGTTCTGGCAACAATCCAACCCATCATATAAACCTTCATGGCTTCACCCAAGTAGTCCAGTCGCCAACCAGGATAAATAAAAACACACTACCCTGGATTGGATACTAGTCAGTAAGAGCCCCCAGTCATATATAACAGGCTGCTTATCAGATAGCCTCAGTGATCACTCCCCAACATTCCTACTCAAAAAATACCTATACCAAGCTAAACCTGTCATCTACCGTCAAATACGTAAAAAAAAACTAGACTTTAAACCACTCACATTCATCTCATCCCTTAAAGAATGTAACTGGCATCCCCTAAAGTACCTCAGTCTTGATGACACAGTTGAATTTTTTAATACTACCTTCCTGAGCATCCTTAATCACCATGCCCCCCATAAGACTTTCCACAACAAAAGCACAACCCTCCCCATGGCTACAGAAAACCACTAAGTCAGAAGTGACAAAAGGGATAAAGCCTGGGAGCACTGGCGCAAAACCAAAACTCCCCTCAACTGGACAGAAATTCCTAGAACTACGCAATAGAGTTAAAAAGCTAATAAAACAGGACAAATTCCAATACTACCCGTCTGCCCTAAACTCCTCCCAACACCGCCCCAAACAATTCTGGTCCTCCATAAACTCCATCCTCCACCCAGGTAAAGTCAGTACCCCTCCTCCTAACAACCCTCACTCCTCCAAAAATATTGCTACTTCATTCAACACACACTTCACACAAACCATACTATCACTAGCTAAACAACACAACCACCAACCCACACCTTCAACTAGTAATCTCCCCACTGCCTTCTCTTTTACTCCTGTACCTACCTCCAACATAAAAAAACTCTTAACTAAACTTAAGCCCACCAAATTTAGCAGCAGACAACCTCCCAAGTGAATACCTACAAATCGCAGCTGATGCTCTGGCCTACCCAGTATCCATCTTGATTAACCGATCTCTGTCAGAAAGTTACGTTCCCACACTGTGGAAAGTATCACATATAATTCCCCTCCACAAGGGCGGCCCCTCCACAGAACTAACCAATTACCGCCCCATAGCTATTCTCTCTCCACTCTTCAAAATACTAGAGAGATGCATACATTCTCAAGTCTCAGACTACCTCCTTACTAACAACCTCCTTTCCAATACTCAGCATGGTTTCCAACCAAACCATAGCACCACCAGTCCCTTACTCTCCTTTACTAACACTATCCTTCAGCATAAAAACAATGGCTATCTCTCCTCTGCTACTTTCCTAGACCTATCTAAAGCATTTGACATGGTCCCACACAAACAACTCATCTCTGTCCTCAATAACC